>NC_142810.1:28616803-28875824 GCF_049724085.1 Artemia sp. Qi Xiang Cuo | reverse complement strand
ATGAAAAATCTAAAAATTCTTCTGGTCTTGGTTTCACATCTTAACTTAAATAGCGATGCTTTAAAAATTCGTTATTTTCCCTTCTATTAAAAATCAGTACCATGGTTGCATCTCTTACCAATAAAAAATCTCATAAATTCCTTTGCTATTGATTTCACCTCTAACTTAAAAAGCGGGGTATTCAATAGTCGTTCTTTTCCATTCTATTAAAAAAATGTAAGATTGTTTCTTATATGACAAATGAAAAAGCTAAAAAATTCCTCTGGTCTTGATTTCACCTCCTAACTTAAACAGCGAGGCATTCAATAGTCGTTCTTTTCCATTCTATTAAAAAAAACAGTACCATTGTTGCATCTCTGACCGATGAAAAATCTCAAAAAATCCTCTTGTCTTGGTTTCAAATATTACCTTGAACAACGAGACAATCAATAGTCTTTTTTCACCATGCTATTAAAAAAAAGTACAATTTTTTCATCACTTACGAGTGAAAGATCTCAAAAATTCTTCTGGAATTTGGTTCACTCCTTAAATTAAAAAGCAATGCATTCAAATGTTGTTCATTTCCATGTTATTAAAAAAGTGTTCCTTTGCTGCATCTCTTACGAACGAAATATCTAAGAATATAATCACGTAGTGATTTACCCTCTTAAATAGAACAGCGAGGCAGTAAAAATTCGTTCTTTTCAGAGATATTGAAAAACAGTACCATTGTTGCATATCTGACCAATGAAAAATCTCAAAAAATCCTCTGGTCTTGGTTTCACCTCTTAACTTAAACAGCGAGGCATTCAAAAGTCGTTCTTTTCAATTCTATTAAAAAAAAGTACCATTGTTGCATCTCTGACCAATGAAAAATCTCAAAAAGTCCTCTGGTCTTGATTTCACCTCTTTACTTAAACAGCGAGGCATTCAATAGTCGTTCTTTTCAATTCTATTAAAAAACAGTACCATTGTTGCATCTCTTACCGATGAAAAATCTCAAAAATTCCTCTGGTCTTCGTTTCACCTCTTAACTTAAACAGCGAGGCATTCAATAGTCGTTCTTTTCCATTCTATTAAAGAAAAGTACCATTATTGCATTTCTGACCAATGAAAAATCTAAAAAATTTCTCTGGTCTTTATTTCACCTATTTACTTATACAGCGAGGGATTAAGAAGTCTTTCTTTTCCATTATTTTAAAAAACAGTACAATTGTTCCATATATGACCGATGAAAATCTATAAAACTCCTCTGGTATTCGTTTCACATATTCCAATGCACCGTGAGATAATCATTATAAGTTATTATACATGATATTAAAAATATGAACAATTGTTGCATTTCTGTACCATGGAAAATCTAAAATGTTCATCTTGTCTTTGGATAAACTCTTAACATAAAAAGTGAGTTCTTAAAAAGTCTTTCTTCTCATTTATTTTAAAAAACAGTACTCCTGTTGCAATTCTTAACGATGAAAAATATCAAAAATTAGGTTGGTCCTTATTTAAACTCTTAAACTAGACAGCACGGCATTCAAAAGTAGTTCTTTTCCATATTATTAAAAAAAGTGTACCATTGCTGCTTCTCTGACCAATGAAATATCTAAAATATTCCTCTAGTCTTGGTTTCACCACTAACTTAAACAATAAGTCCTTCAATAGTCGTTCTTTTCTATTCTATTAAAAAACAGTACCATTGTTGCATGTCTGACCAATGAAAAATCTAAAAAACTACTCTGGTCTTGTTTTCAACTCTTAACATAAAAAGCGAGGCATTCAATAGTCGTTATTTTAAATTCTATTAAAAAACTGTAACATTGTTGAATCTCTGTCGAATTAAAAATCTAAATAAGTTCTCTGGTCTTTATTTCACCTCTTAAATTAAATAGCAATGCATTCAAATGTCGTTCTTTTCAGTGTCATTAAAAAAATGTACCATTGTTGCATCTCTGACCAATGAAAAATCTCAAAAATTCCTCTGGTCTTGATTTCACCTCTTAACTTAAACAGCGAGGCATTCAATAGTCGTTCTTTTCCGTGCTATTAAAAAACAGTACCATTGTTTCATCTCTGACCAATAAAAAATCTAAAAAATTCCTCTGGTCTCCGTTTCACCTCTTAAAATTCACATCACGTCATTCAATTGTTGTTATATTCCATGCTATTGAAAAATTGTACTTTGACTGCATCTCTGACCAATAAAAAATCTCAAAAATTCCTTTTGTCTCGCTTTCAAATCTAACATAAAAAATAAGGCCTTCAAAAGTATTTCTTTTCCATGCTATTAAAAAACTGTACCATTGTTGAATCTCTGACCAATGAAAAATCTCAAAAATTCCTTTGTTCTTGATTTCACCTCATAACTTAAAAAGTGAGGCATTCTATTGTCGTTTTTGTCCGTGCTAATGAAAAAGTGTACCATTGTCGACTCTCTGAATGATCACAAATCAAATTAAGAATGCTGGTCTTTGTTTTAACAATTAACATAATAAGCAGTGCATGAAATCGTCTTTATTGTAAAAGTTATTAAAAAAGTGTACTAATGGTGAATATTTGATACATAAAAGTTCTCAAAAATTACTCTTGTCTTGGTTTCAAATATTAACTTAAAAAGCGAGGCATTCAATAGTCGTTATTTTCCATTCTATTAAAAAACAGTTTCATTGTTGCATCTCTGACCGATGAAAACCTCAAAAATTCCTCTGGTTTGGTTTCACCTCTTAACTTAAACAGCGAGGCATTCAATAGTCGTTCTTTTCCATGCTATTAAAAAAGTGTACCTTTGTTGCATCTCTGACCGATGAAATATCTCAAAAACTCCTCTGGTCTTGGTTTCACCTCTTAACTTAAACAGCGAGTCATTCAAAAGTCGTTCTTTTCCATGCTATTAAAAAAGTGTAACATTGTTGCATCTCTGACCAATGAAAAATCTAAAAAAATCTTCTGTTCTTGTTTTCACCTCTTAACTTAAACAGCGAGCCATTCAATAGTCGTTCTTTTACATGCTATTGAAAAATTTTACCATTGTTGCATCTCTGACAAATGAAAAAATCTAAAAAATTCTTGGTTTCACCTCTTAACTTAAACAGCGAGGCATTCATTAGTTGTTCTTTTCCATGCTATTAAAAGAGATCACCTGTGCTACATCTCTGACCTAAGAAAAATCTCTAATAGTTCCCAGTTCTTGATTTCACCTATTAACTTAACAAGCGAGGTCTTCAAAAATAGTTCTTTTCCATGCTATTGAAAAAGTGTACCATTTTTGCATTTCTAACCTATTAAAAATCTCAAAAATTCATCTGGTCTTTATTTCACCTCTTAACTTAAACAGCGAGGCATTCAATAGTCGTTATTTTCCATTGTATTAAAAAATCAATGCCATTGTTGCATCTCTGACCGATGAAAAATCTCAAAAACGCCTCTGGTCTTGGTTTCACCTTGTAAATTAAACAGCGAAGCATTAAATAGTTGTTCTTTTCCATGTTATTAAGAAACAGTAACATTGTTGCATCTCTGACCGATAAAAAACCTCAAAAAATCCTATGGTCTTTGTTTCATCTCTTAACTTATAAAGTGAGGCATTCAAAAGTCATTCTTTTCTATTCTGTTAAAAAAATGTACCATTGTTTCATCTCTGACCAATGAAAAATCTTAAAAATTCCTCTGGTCTTGATTTCACTTCTAAATTAAAAAGTGAGGCATTCAATAGTCTTTCTTTTCCATTCTATTAAAAAACAGTACCATTGTTGCATCTCTGACCAATGAAAAATCTAAAAACTACTCTGGTCTCTATTTCAACTCTTAACATAAACAGCGAGGCATTCAATAGTTGTTCTTTTCCATGCTATTAAAAAAGTGTACCAATGTTGCATCTCTGACCAATGAAAAATCTCAAAAATTCCTTTGGTCTTGGTTTCACATCTTAACTTAAACAGCGAGGCATTCAATAGTCGTTCTTTTCCATGCTATTAAAAAGTGTACCATTGTTGCATCTCCGACCAATGAAAAATTTCAAAAATTCCTCTGGTCTTGATTTCAACTCTTAACTTAAACAACGAGGGATTCAATAGTCGTTCTTATCCATTCTATTAAAAAACTGTACCATTGTTGAATCTCTGACGAATGAAAAATCTAAAAAATTCCTTTGGTCTTTATTTCACCTCTTAACTTAAACAGCGAGGCATTCAATTGTAGTTATTTTAAATTCTATTAAAAAAGTGTACCATTGTTGAATCTCTGACCAATTAAAAATCTTAAAAAATTCTTCTGGTCTTGATTTCACCTCTTAACATAAACAGTAAGGCATTCAATAGTCTTTCTTTTGAATATTATTAAAAAAGTGTAGGCCTACCATTAGTTCATCTCTGACCATTGAAAAAATCTCAAAAATTCCACTGGTCTTTTTTTCACCTCGTAATTTAAACAGCAAGGCATTCAATTGTTGTTATTTTCAATTTTATTAAAAAACAGTACCATTGTTGCATCTCTGACCGATGAAAAATCTCAAAAATTCCTCTGGTCTCTATTTCACCTCTTAACTTAAACAGCGAGGGATTTAAAAGTCGTTCTTTTCCATTCTATTAAAAAAGTGTACCATTATTGCATCTCTGACCGATTATAAATCTCAAAAACTCCTCTGGTCTTGGTTTCACCTCTTAACTTAAACAGCGAGGCATTCAATAGTTGTTATTTTCCATTCTATTAAAAAACAGTACCATTTTTGCATCTCTGACTGATAAAAAATCTCAAAAACTCCTTTGGTCTTTATTTCACCTCTTAACTTATACAGCGAGGCATTCAATAGTCGTTCTTTTCCATTCTATTAAAAAAGTGTACCATTATTGCGTCTCTGACCACCAGAAAATATAATAAACTGTCTTTGTCTTGATTTAACCTCGTAACCGGAGCGGTAATTCATTCGATATTCGTTATTTTCCGTTATGATAAAAAAGTATTCCTGTGGTAAATCTCTGATATATGAAAAATCTCAGACTTTCCACAGGTTTAGAATGCACATCTTATCTGAAAATTCGAGGCCGTCATAATTTGTTATTTTCAAAGATTTTAAAAAAGTTTAACAATATTTCATCTCTGACCAATGAAAAAATCTCAAAAATTACTATGGTCTTGGTTTCACCTATTAAATTAAACAGCGAGGCATTTAATAGTCGTTCTTTTCCATGCTATTAAAAAAGTGTACCATTGTTGCATCTCTGACCAATAAAAAATCTAATAAATTCCTCTGGTCTTAGTTTCACCTCTTAACTTAAACAGCGAGGCTTTCAATAGTCGTTCTTTTCCATGCTATTAAAAAAGTGTACCATTGTTGCATCTCTGACCAATAAAAATCTCAAATATTACTCTGGTATCGGTTTCACCTCTTAACATAAACAGCGATGTGTCCTATATTCGTTCTCTTCAATTCTATAAGAAAACTGTAGGCCTACTACTGTTGCATCTCCGACCATTGAAAAATCTAAGAAATTCTCCTTGTCTTAATTTCACCTATTAACTAAAACCGCAAGGCTTTCAATTGTCGTTATATCCAAAGGTGTTAAAAAGATTACCATTCCGTATTCTCTGACCCATGAAAAATATCGAATATTACTCAGGTCTTTGTTTCACCTCTAAATTAGACAGTGAGGTATTCAATAGTCTTTCTTTTCCATGCTAATTAAAAAACAGTACCATTGTTGCATCTCTGACCAATGAAAAATTTTAAAAAATTCCTTTGGTCTTGATTTCCCCTCTTAACCTAAACAGCGAGGCATTCAATAGTCGCTCTTTTAAATGATATTAAAAAAGTGTACCATTGTTGCATCTCTGACAAAAATCTCAATAAGTCCTCTGGTCTTGATTTCACCTCTTAACTTAAACAGCAAGGCATTCAATAGTCGTTCTTTTCCATGCTATTAAAAAAGTGTACCATTTTTGCATCTCTGACCAATGAAAAATCTGAAAAATTCCTCTGGTCTTGGTTTCACCTCTTAACTTAAACAGCGAGGCATTCAGAAGTCGTTCTTTTCCATGCTAAAAAAAAAATGTACCATTGCTTCATCTCCGACCAATGAAACATCTAAAAAATTCTTATGGTATTGGTGTCATCTATTAAATGAACCCTTTTTGCTCACAATAGTCGTAATATTCATTTCTAATTAAAAAAATGAACCAAGGGTCCATCTCTGACCGCTGAAAAATCGCAAAAGTGTTTCTTATTTTACATCACAAAATTTCTGGCGAAGCGATTTATCCAGTGTCCTTTCTTTTCCAATATAATAAAAAAATGTTCCAGAGTTAATTATCTGATCCAAGGAAAATTCTGAAAATACTCTGGTCTTGATTTCACATCGGAATATAAAAAGCGAGGCATTCATAAGTCTTTCTTTTCCCTTCTATTAAAAAATTTTACCATTGTTGCATCTATGACCAATGAAAAATCTAAAAAAGTCCATTCGTCTTGATTTCAACTCTTAACTTACACCTAGACTAATTAACAAGTATTTATTTTCAATTCTAATAAAAAAGTGTTTAATTTCTGCATGTATGAAAAATGAAAAATCTAAAAAATTCCTCTCTTTTTAGTTTCACCTCTTAAATAAAACAGCAAGGTTTTCTAAAGTCGTTCTTTTACATGCTTATAAAAAAGTGTACAATTGTTGAATCTCTGACCAATGAAAAATCTCAAAAATTCCTCGGGTATTGATTTCACCTCTTAACTTAAACAGCGAGGCATTCAATAGTCGTTCTTTTCCATGCTATTAAAAAGTGTACCATTGTTGCATCTCTGACCAATGAAAAATCTCAAAAATTCCTCAGGTCTTGATTTCACCTCTTAATTTAAACAGCGAGGCATTCAATAGTCTTTCTTTTCCATGCTAATTAAAAAACAGTACCATTGTTGCATCTCTGACCAATGAAAAATTTTAAAAAATTCCTTTGGTCTTGATTTCCCCTCTTAACCTAAACAGCGAGGCATTCAATAGTCGCTTTTTTCAATGATTTTAAAAAATTGTACCATTGTTGCATCTCTGACCAATGAAAAATCTCAATAATTCCTCTGGTCTTTTTTTTACCTCTTAACTTAAACAGCAAGGTATTCAATAGTCGTTCTTTTCCATTCTATTAAAAAAGTGTACCATTGTTGCATCTCTGACCAATGAAAAATCTAAAAATTACTCTGGTCTTGGTTTCACCTCTTAACTTAAACAGTGAGGTATTCAATAGTCGTTCCTTTCCATGCTATTAAAAAAGTGTAGGCCTACCATTGTTGCATCTCTGACCATTGAAAAATATCAAAAATTCCTCTGGTCTTGGTTTCACCTCTTAACTTAAACAGCGAGGCATTCATTAGTCGTTCTTTTCCATTCTATAAAAAAAGTGTACCATTGTTGCATCTCTGACCAATTAAATATATCAAAAAATACTCTGGTCTTTGTTTCACCTCTTAACTTAAACAGCGATGCATTCAATAGTCGTTCTTTTAAATTCTTTTAAAAAAAATGTACCATTATTGCATCTCTGACCAATGAAAAATCTCAAAAACTCCTCTGGTCTTGTTTTCACCTCTTAACTGAAACTGCAAGGCAATCGATAGTCTTTATATTAACTTATGATAAAAAAGTATACGTTTATTGCATCTCTTACATATTAAAAATCTAAAAAATTCCTCTGGTCTTGGTTTCATATATTAAAATAAAAAGCTCGGCTTTCAAATTTCTTTCTTTCCAATTATATTAAAAAAGTGTACCAATTTTGCATCTCTGACCAATGAAAAATCTCAAAAATTCCTCTCGTCTTGATTTCACCTCTTAACTTAAACAGCGAGGCATTCAATAGTCGTTCTTTTCCATGCTATTAAAAAATGTACCAATGTTGCATCTCAGACCAATGAAAAATCTAAGAAATTCCTCTGTTCTTTATTTCACCTCTTAAATTAAAAAGCGACGCTTTAAAATGTCTTTCTTTTCTATTCATATAAAAAAGCGTAACAATCCGACTTTTCTGACCGTTGAAAAATCTAAAAATGTACTCTGGTCTTGATTTCACCTCTTAACTGAAAAATTGAGGCATTCAATTTTAGTTCTTATCAATGATATTAAAAAAGTGTACCATTGTTGCATCTCTGACCAATGAAAAATCTAAAAAATTCCTCTGGTCTTAGTTTTACCTCTTAACTTAAACAGCAAGGCTTTCAATTGTCGTTCTTTTCAATGCTGTAAAAAATAGTACCAATGTGGCATATCTGACCAAATAAAAATCTCAAAAAGTCCGCAGGTCTTTATTTAACCTCTAACTTAGACAGTGAGGCATTCAATAGTCTTTCTTTTCCATGCTATTAAAAAACAGTATCATTGTTGCATCTCTGACCAATTAAAAATTTTAAAAAAATACTTTGGTCTTGATTTCCCCTCTTAACCTAAACAGCGCGGCTTTCAATAGTCGCTTTTTTCCATGCTTTTAAAAAAGTGTACCATTGTTGCATCTCTGACCAATGAAAAATCTCAATAAGTCCTCTGGTCTTTATTTTACCTCTTAACTTAAACAGCGAGGCATTCAATAGTCGTTCTTTTCAATGTTATTAAAAAAGTGTAGGCCTACCATGGTTGCATCTCTGACCATTGAAAAATCTAAAAAATTCCTCTGGTCTTGGTTTCACCTCTTAACTTAAACAGCGAGGCATTCAATAGTTGTTATTTTCCATTCTATTAAAAAACAGTACCATTGTTGCATCTCTGACTGATAAAAAATCTCAAAAACTCCTCTGGTCTTGGTTTCACCTCTTAACTTAAACAGCGAGGCATTCAATAGTCGTTCTTTTCCATGATATTAAAAAAATGTACCATTGTTGCATCTCTGACCAATGAAAAATCTCAAAAATTCCTTTGGTCTTGGTTTCACCTCGTAACTTAAACAGCGAGGCATTCAATAGTTGTTATTTTCCATTCTATTAAAAAACAGTTACCATTGTTGCATCTCTGACCGATGAAAAATCTCAAAAACTCCTCTGGTCTTTGTTTCACCTCTTAACTTAAACAGCGAGGCATTCAATAGTCGTTCTTTTCCATGCTATTAAAAAAGTGTAGCATTTTTATCTCTGACCAATAAAAAATCTAAAAAATTCCTCTTGTCTTAGTTTCACCTCTTAGCTAAACAGAATGGCATTCAATAGTCGTTCTTTTCCATGCTATTAAAAAAGTGTACCATTTTTTCATCTCTGACCAATGAAAATTCTCAAAAAATCCTCTGGTCTCGATTTCACCTCTTAAATTAAACAGTGAGGCATTCAATAGTCGTTCTTTTCCATGCTATTGAAAAAATGTCCCATTGTTGCATTTCTAACCTATGAAAAATCTCAAAAATTCCTCTGGTCTTAGTTTCACCTCTTAACTTAAACAGCGAGGCATTCAATAGTCGTTCTTTTCCATTGTATTAAAAAATCAATGCCATTGTTGCATCTCTGACCGATGAAAAATCTCAAAAACGCCTCTGGTCTTGGTCTCACCTTTTAACTTAAACAGCGAAGCATTCAATAGTTGTTATTTTCCATTCTATTAAAAAACAGTACCATTGTTGCATCTCTGACCGATGAAAAATCTCAAAAACTTCTCTGGTCTTGGTTTCACCTCTTAACTTAAACAGCGAGGCATCCAAAGGTCGTTCTTTTCCATGCTATTAAAAAAGTGTACCATTGTTGCATCTCTGACCAATGAAAAATCTCAAAAACTCTGGTCTTGGCTTCACCTCTTAACTTAATTATTTGAAAAAAACTACGTTTTCTAAAGAGTTAAAGAGGCTGAGTTACAATGTCGAACCTTAAAACGTACAGGGATTAGGAGGCACAGTTTGGGGCTGCCGCCCCCCAAACCCCCCGCTTTCGCAGCCTTAAAAAAAGTTTTTAAACTGAAAGTAAGGAGCGACATTAAATCTTAAAACGAACAGAAATTATTCCGTATATGAAAGGCCGTGCCCTCCTCAACGCCTCGCTCTTTACGCTAAAGTTTTTATTGTTTAAAAAAAAGAGTTGTGAGAAAGTCAAACTTTAGCGTAAAGAGCGAGGCGTTGAGGAGGGAACAGCCCCTTTCATATACGGAATAATTTTTGTTCGTTTTAAGATTTAATGTCGCTCCTTACTTTCAGTTTAAAAACCTTTTTTTTTAATTTAAAGGCTACGAAAGCAGGGGGTTTGGGGGCGGCAGCCCCCCAACTGTGCCTCCTAATCCCTGTACGTTTTAAGGTTCGACATTGTAACTCAGCCTCTTTAACTCTTTAGAAAACGTAGTTTTTTCAAATAATTTCTGCACATTTTTGTACAGTTTATTACTTATTATTGCTTGACTAACTGTTAGCTGATCGTGTCAGGGGTTAAAGTTGGGGGGCTGCCGCCCCCCAAACCCGCCGCTCTTCAAGATTCTTGTGTTAAGGCTTTTAATTCCTGAATACTCAAATCACGTCGTACAGGGTGCCTCCTAATCCCTGTACGTTTTAAGGTTCGAACTTGTGACTCAGCCTCTTTAACAGCCCCCCAACTGTGCCTCCTAATCCCTGTACGTTTTAAGGTTCGATCTTGTGACTCAGCCTCTTTAACTCTTTAGAAAACGTAATTTTTTTCAAATAATTTAAAAAAGAAACTGAGTTTCTTTTTAAAGTTTAAATTCAGTATATAAAAATTTGCTCTGACGGTGAATCGAACCCGGGTTTTCCGCCTGACAGTCTGGAGTATCAACCGTTGGACTAAAGAGACACAATTGTAATTGTTTTTTAGTAAATGGAATCTATTTTCGACGCAAGCAAATTCCCACAAAACTTGATATTTGGTTTTTGGAAAACAGGGAAGGAGTAATCAGATTGAGCTGAAATTTTGAGGAGGAACTCCCAGGTCCCAGGAAAGCTTAGCCTCTAAATTTCAGGCCGATCAGACAACGTTAAAGGGGGTTTGTGGTGGGAAAATTAACATGGGCTATTATATGAAAACGAGTTTTTCCATAAAGGTAAATTTGGTGGATAATTTTTTCGGTCTGAAAATATCAAAACGCACTAACAGGTCAAATTCTGCTTGGAATGAGTCCTCATTCACCCGGATCAGTTGCCATCTGTGGCCTGTAGGCGTGGATAAGAAAAAAAAGAAATGATGAATTTTAAGTGGCTATATTTGGTTTTTTGAAAACAGGGAAGGAGTGATCGGATTGAGCTGAAATTTCGAGGAAAAGCTTCCGGGCCCTAGGAAAGCTTATCCTCTAAATTTCAGCCCAATCGGACAACGTTAAAGGGGGGCTGTGGTGGGAGGGTAGAAACTTTCGGCCCTGTTTACCCCATGAAGATAAAGTCGGAGGAGGATGAAATTTTGCAAGTTTCTTAGTTTGAGCTTGGGCTACAAAATGCGATTACCGCCGTCTCTCTGCGACCTCTAGGACCTGAAATCGCTTAACATTGTGGTGGGTCGCCTCTTTATAAAGGCACAAGTGTGCCTCCTTGAACAGCGAGGCATTCAAAATTCGTTCTTTTCCATGCTATTAAAAAAGTGTACCATTGTTGCATCTCTAACCAATGAAAAATCTAAAAAATTTCTCAACAGTCTGGTTGAAAAACATGGAGTTGAAACAAACTTGTGTGGGGAATTCCAGCTCATACTGCTCGCTTTTTTTTGCAACGTTAAGGAACCGGTGGGGAATCCCCGCTCGTTTGGAAAGGTACCAAGGAAAGGTAAGCAAATAGCATGTGGCTTCAAAACGTGTTTTTTTTTCTTCTTTTTTTTATCACTTTGTTTGGAAAGGTACCAAGGGGACATAAATAAAACGTGTTTAATCAAGTGTAGTGATCCCATAGAATAACACAGGAAGGAACATAAGGCCATAGAATAGCATGGGAGGGAACATAAACCCTTAGAATAGCATAGGAAGGAATATAAACCCTTAGAATAGCAGAGGAAGGAACATAAACTCCTGGAATAGCATAGGAAGGAACAAAAACTCCTGGAATAGCATAGGAAGGAACATAAAGTCCTGGAATAGCATAGGAAGGAACATCAACTCCTGGAATAGCATAGGAAGGAACATAAACTCATGGAATAGCATAGGAAGGAATATAAGCTCCTGAAATAGCATAGTAAGGAACATAAACTCCTGGAATAGCATAGGAAGGAACATAAGCTACTGGAATAGCATAGGAAGGAACATAAGCTCCTGGAATAGCATAGGAAGGAACATAAGCTCCTTGAATAGCATAGGAAGGAACATAATCTCCTGGAATAGCATAGGAAGGAACATAAGCTCCTGGAATAGCATAGGAAGGAACATAAACTCCTGGAATAGCATGGGAGGGAACATAAGCTCCTGGAATAGCATAGGAAGGAACATAAGCTCCTGGAATAGCATAGAAAGGAACATAAACTCCTGGAATAGCATAGGAAGGAACATAAGCCCTTAGAATAGCATGGGAGGGAACGTACACTCCTAGAATAGCATAGGAAAGAAAATAGCGCTATAGAATAGCATGGGAGGGAACGTCAACTCTTAGAATAGCATAGGAGGGGACATGAACCCATAGAATAGCATAGGAGGGAACATAAGCCCTTAGAATTGCATGGGAGGGAACATAAGTCCTTACAATAGCATAGGAAGGAACATAATCCCCCCAAATCCATAGGTACATGTTCTGGAAAGGTGCCATGGAACGTAAAGTACCCAAATAGCACCGGAAGGAACATAGTCTACTAGAATCCATAAGTACATGCTCTGGAAATGTTTTTTCTATAGCTTCAAGCAAATAGCGTGGTAATTCCTATAGCTTCAAGCAAATTCATTATTAGTATTCTACTTGCGTGTTTATTTTTTATTTATTTTTTTTTATTTTTTTTTTTTCAGGGGTGATCATATCGACCCAGTGGTCCTAGAATATCGTGGGGGGGGGGGGCTCATTGGAACGGAAATAAAAAGTTCGAGTGCCCTGTTTTAAGTGACCAAAAAAATGGAGGTTAACTAGGCCCCCTCCCACGCTCATTTTTTTCCCAAAGTCACCCGATCAAAATTTTGAGATAGCCATTTTGTTCAGCATGGTCAAAAATATTATAACTATGTCTTTTAGGATGACTTAATCCCTCGAAGCCCCCAGGGAGAGGGCTGAAAGTTATGAACTTTACCCTATGTTAACATATAGTATTGGTTATTGAGAAGTATACAGACGTTTTCAGGGGGAATTTTTTCTGGTAGTGGGGGGTGGGGGTGGGTCGGGGGTTTTATGGGAGGATCTTTTCATGAAAGAAGTTTACATGGGGGAAGGGACATTGCTAGGAGGGGGGCGCAGGATTTCCCATCATTCTTTTAAAAAAAATCTGAAATTAAATATAAAAAAACAAGTTTTTCAACTGAAAGTGAGGAGCAACATCAAAACTTACAACGAACAAAAAATATTAGCTATATGATTGGGTTCACCTTCTAGTCAATGCTTCGCTCTTTAAGCCAAAGATTTTTTTGTACTTTCACAAGAGATATTTATTCTAATTAGGCCTAACGGTCTTTGTGATCAAGGGTTCATTTTTAAAGAATTGGAACAAATTGCGAAGTTTAGCTTAAAGAGCAAGGTATTGACTAGGGTTACGTAAGTTAATTTGTAAATTACGTCAGAACCAAATTTAGAGACAGCCATTTAGCAAAAGAAAAGTAAAATTTTTATGCAAATTTTGTTTACTTATTCAATGACGGTGAGCCAACATAAAAGCTGCAGTAACTAAAAAACGATCAGAAATTAAATAAAAAAACAAGTTTTTTAAACTGAAAGTAAGGAGCGACATTAAAACTTAAAACGAACAGAAATTATTCCGTATATGAAAGGGGCTGTCCCCTCCTCAACACCTCTCTCTTTACGCTAAAGTTTGACTCTGTCTCACAACTTTATTTTTTAAAACAATAAAAAACTTTAACGTAAAGAGCGAGGCGCTGAGAAGGGGACAGCCCCTTTCATATACGGAATAATTTCTGTTCGTTTTAAGTTTTAATGTCGCTCCTTACTTTCAGTTAAAAAAAATTGATTTTTTTATTTAATTCTCAAAAGAGCAACAACTCTAAATTTCCTCATGATTTATGATCATACGTCAAAGAAAAGGAGGCTGCTTGGTCAGATGATCTCAGGGTAGTGAAGATGCATAACAGGATGAAAGTGATGATGTTAGGTGGAGAGTTTTTTCAAGTTTTTTTTTAGTTTCGAAGCATTGTAAATGCAAAAATTAAACTTTGGTGCAAAAGCCAAACGTGGATTAAAATGAATATGATAGCGAAAATGAATGGATATCAAATATTAAAAAAATGTGTGCAAATAGAGAACAACATTAGAACCTAAATAATCAGTAATTAATCTACAGAATAAAGGGATTGATGCTTCCAAACATCTCACTTTCTGCTCTTTAGTGACTATTGTTTCTCATTGCTTCACGATTGAAGAATCTTACTTAGAACAAATGTAGTACAAGTTTTGAGATAAAGCGCTTTTTAGCCTATTAGCCGATGTTACCTATAGTTGCGCCGGCCGGTTGAATGCTATTGGCCTTAGAACCTTGGTGAAGATTCAACCAAAAATAAGAAAGTATTTATAAATAAGGTATTCAAGGAATATCAGGGCTAGTCGATACTCATTTTAAACAGAATATTGCATTGTAGTGAAAAGGACAGACACAAGGGAAAGACAATCTAAAGTCAATAGTAAACGAATAATTCAAAAACATTTTGAAGGGAATCCAAAATTTGTGCATCTACCATTAAATAGTGGATTTTGCCTTGTACTTGCCTCTCAATAATCTCAGAAAATAATACGGTGGTAGAAATTGTCGGCGATGCGCCGGTGCACCGAAGTCTTTGTGGCGACGGCGCGCCACAAGTTTTCGGCTTGGCTTTGGGAACTAATAGAAACCCAATATTTGTTCATATTTGAGTTCACGGGCGTGAAGTTACAGTGAAGCATCGTTAAAACTATAAGTATGGCAATAACAAGAATTGTCCTTTCACCCCACTCTGCACTACTAGGGTGGAAATGGGTTACTAAATGATAAAATTTTTCGATTCCGATATCATTTTTGGGATTCCCGGACTTGAACTAATAGGGAACGACCGTTCAATCCAAAAATATTGCAGAAATTCAAATTCGTGATTTTCCCCTCTTTTCCCTGAAAAAAGGGGTATTTCTGCACGGGCAATTTTGGCCAATTTTGGATGCGTTATAAGCGACTTTTTCTGAACATTTGGTGGTAAAACATCTCTGTTGCTCAAATGCCGGGTCAAAACCGTATTTCTGCTGGACTAAATGGGGGTCAACTTTAAGCAAATTATTATACAAATAATTCTTAATTATCTGACTAAAAAGTGTGCTGAATCCAAATCCAAGAAGTCTACTGCTCTAAATCTTTCACAGACTTAATTTTTTTTTACCTGAATTTGAGGCTAAGGCAAAGAAAAAGGTGATTGAGTAAATACCAGAAAGTGCGATCAGATATGTCATTTGTACCCTTTTTTGCTGATGAACATCAAATAAAACATTTTAAGTCACGATAATTTTTGGGGGCTCAATGCTCCAAAGAAGAGTGGTATTGAGGTAGAGGTGAGACATGTAGGCGTATAGTAAACTTGACCCATGAAAAAAAGTTTGCACTCTAGTAACTGCGGTTACAGCCCAGACTGGGTCCAGATGAAGTCCAGCATGTTGGGAACGTTTATTTTTTTGAAAGTTAGTAATAATGAGGAGGAGGTGGGGAAGTTGAAAACCGTATTTGACAAAATACAAAAAGTATAAAAAAAATATTCTGTTCGTCTCCCTAGCGGAGACGAAGCATTAGTTTACAAATAAGAGATCAATATACTCAAGTATTATGTAACATTTAGATCAACAGCATAAAGCAGATAAAATCACAGCAAGCAGAGATTTTTTGAATAGTGATTAAGATATTCACAAATTTGTCTTCTAGTTCATTACCATTGTCTTCAAGGGTTTTCGGCACCAACTATTTCACAGTTGAAACAGCTTGTTCCTTTACAATTGCCTCAAGGCCAGGCACATTTCAAGCCATGCTTTTCGCAAGAATATCACGACGTCGACCACTTGCCCTTGCAATTACAGTGGAACACTTAGAGAAGGGAAGACTGTGCTTGTGTTTTATCTGAATACACAGATCGTAATTCTCCTTATCGCACAATCTAGACAAACTAAAAAAATACAATTTTTTTGTGTTTTAAAAAACACAAAACACTCAAAATTTTCTCACGCTTGTACTTGGCAGTACGCTTGAAGCGAATTATACCTGCAAACATCCCTTGTTGATGGGAACGTTGTTGCCTCTACAGACTTTCCAAGACTTCTAACTTTTTCCAAGATCTTTCTGTAGCGTAACTGGTCAGGGCTTGTTTCATTTTCTGCAGCCTTAAACAAAAAAAGCATGGCCTTCTCTCCAGTTGTGCTAACATTGCCTTTTGCAGAAGCTGAACCCAGGAATAGTCTGGTGATATACTGGAAGTTTTTCTTTTTTTCGTGTATATTACCGGTGTAGATTCCTCTATAGGCTATTATAAATTCGGGAAGTCGAATCGCATCAAACGATGGCATGGAAGAAAGAATTTGGTCTCAAAGAGAATCACTGAGTTTCAATTTAACTGCACATATATCCTGCAAAACTTTCAGTTTTCTGTGATTTTGACTCGCAATGGGAAAATGTCGGTTTACAGTCTCGTTTTGTGTGGGACAGTGAAAGGACTAGCAATTCAATATTTTCTCCTGTTAAGACAATGGGCTGGCTTTCTACCGACTTGACCGCTGGAAGGTGGAAGAAATGATGGTTGTAAGGTGCAAAGAACTGAAAGATGGAAGGTTTGCTGCTTTAATTTCTGTAGTAAAGAATGGGTATTTCTTTCACCTTTGATATGTGGATCGTTTTGTGTCCAACGATCGCTCTTATGTTCAATCCTTATTGTCCGCATCGTGATGCATACAGCTCTTGTTGCAATCGCTGTAGCGCTGAGATTATCAACTGGGTTGAGGCTTCCTTGCTGATGATGAACCGTTTATAGTGAGTCCTACTTAAAGAGGAGATTTAGTGGCTCTAGGTCGAGTGGCTTGTATAATCCTCTGGCCAGTGGCAGCTATTTTCAGCTTAGTGTCTGCCCACAAACAAGCTTTTCAGGAAGAACTTTGGAGTCTTTAGAAGGTAGTTCAAGATTTCTTCGAGATTTCCCAGATCGCTTGTCTGAACATACTCAGTCATATCTTGAGTAATACGTTTTTGCTCTTCAACAACTCAGTAGCTGCACTAATAACATTCATTTTCCTCTTTTTTTTTCTTCGTTTTTTCTTTTTTTTTTACTATCATTTGGCTGTGCGTAAAACTTTTGCAGTATAGCATAGGCCGTGGCCCTTGTTATGATAATCCTAGCCTTGCCATCGGTCTTTGCAATCACTTTCCCATCGCCAAACCTCTCCTTGACCAGCTTCTTTGCCAATATATCCGTAGAGGGCTTTCAATTTTTTGTGATTTTGACTCGTAATGAGAAAATGTCGGTAACAGTCTCGTTTTGTGTGATACAGTGAAATAACTAGCAATTCAATAACTTCTCATGTTAAGACAATGGGCTGGCTTTCTACCGACTTGACTGCTGGAAGGTGGAAGCAATGATGGTTGTAAAATGCAAAGAACCAAAGGATGGAAGATTTGCTGCTTGAGTAAGAAGTAATACATTTTTGCTCTTCAACATCTCAGCAGCTGCACTAGTTTTTTTTTTTTTTTTTTTACTATCATTTGGTTGTGCGTAAAAGTTTGGCAGTTTAGCATAGGCCGTGGCCCTTGTTGTGACAATACTAGCCTTGTCATCGGTCTTTGCAATCACTTTCCCATCGCCAAACCTCTTTTTGCCAGCTTCTTTATGTAAACTTTGCTGTGAACATGCTTTTCCGAATCATTAAAGAACTCACTCGTTGTGTTGACAAATCCCGAACTTTGAACTATCATTCGCTTCAAAGAACCCCAACATTTCTTCAAATGCTTGCTTTTGATTCGTGTTTGGTTATCTACCTCTAGTTTGTTTGAAAGGGAGGTTCTTGCCAGGTGCAAAGTTGCAGCAGCATGTTTCATGGTATACAACCTCTGCTGTGTGCAGGTCCAAAGTCGCTTCTGGATTTCGGCTGTAGGATTTTCTGCATGCAGGCCCAAAATTTGTTGCTAGAATTTGAATGTGGAGTTTATTACACCAGATATCATTTCGCTTTTGACATACTGCCACCAGTGTGTCGCCAAACTCTGGTGTATGAACCCGAAAGCTGTTTTTCTTCTTGTATGTTTTCTTGAAAAACAGTCTGCTCTAACAGAATAAACGATCGGTTTTGAAGTGAAATTCTTAAGTCGGGGCACTCGCACTTCTCCTCTGGGATACGTTTATTTCGTTAAGAATTGGAAATGTTGGTCAAAGCTCCTTGTATTTATTTGAGAGCCTCGGTGTGACTTGTGAAAACAATTTTGACTTTGGGGAAGGAGTAGAGGGCGGGGTCTATAATGGTTGTCCTTGAACTATGTCTTATACGCTCCTATGGGACCTATAATCTATTTTCGACAGTATTGAGTTAAGAAAGACTACTCTTTGTGTTGCCATATGCTCTAAACGGTGTATCTGTAATATCCTGGGAAAGGCTTTTGGAAGCAAGCTGAAACTTTCAGAGAATGTGTGGGGGGAGGTAATGTTGATCTAAAAATACGCTGCGTGTACCATGGTTGTGAAAATAGCGTATTCCCATTATCCTAGGAACGGGTTGAGGGACAAATTTGAAATAATCAGGGGTGTTATCAAAATGGAATAGCTGGTTCACTTAGAGAATGACTTATGGGGATCAAGCTCAAGCTTATGGAGTGTGGGGGTGGGAGAAGAACAACTTACTTAATTTTCCTGCTGATTTGGCGCCACTGTCGAGAGCAGACACTACCACTTTCCGAGAAACCCCGTCTAGAGCAGCTGCGGGCGCATCTTGTGGTATTATTTCTGTCTTGCTTAGAAATTGATGTAGGCTGTCAGACCATCTCATTCTTGTACGAAAATGTGGTTGATTCTACCTTACGGCCACGCTGTTGAAAAGTGTTGACAGTATAAAATGTATGACCTAATAAAAAAAAATAAAAAAATGAACAACATGGCTATCGCAAAATTTTGATTGATTGCGTTTGAGGAAATGGTGGGAGTTGAAGGGATGTTAGTTGCCCTCCAATCAATTTCGACTACTTAAAAGGGCACTAGCCCTTTTAATTTCCAATCAAATGAGCTTTTTTCGAAGCTTCTACGACAACTCCTTCGATACGAAGTGCCCTGGTCTAAAAAAAAATTAAATAAAATAATACATCGTGCCCACATCGTTCTTTACCTAGGCAGTGCTATTTTCATTTGGGATTTGTTGTGATGCTTGTTGTCACATGTCCTCTAGCTGTAGATGTCGTTGCGCTTCATTTTGGTCCTCTTTTACCTCATATATTTTTTTTTTCTTGCCTTTCGCTATAATTGTTAGATTTATTCAAAATTTTTCGGGCGTGAATTCAATTATTTTTTTCTATTTATCCTCTACAGACGCTAGAATAGCCTGTTCCCTATTTCACTGTAATTTCTGAAATATATGAATTACGCAATAGTATAATTATCGTATTATTCTCAATTTTAAGTCACGTTTTCGTTTGCAATTCAACGTGATTTTTGCTGATTCTTGCTCTATGCTTTTTTTTAGCTGTTCAGTCAGTCTTCTTGTGTAATTTTGCTGTTGCACAAAATTCTAAAAACCAATTCCTCCTTCCTCCTTATCCTTCACAGACTCACACACGCTAAACTAACAAGTTCCTTCATTCCATTGTATTTTGCTTTTGTCTTCTAATCGTAGATTTGGTTTTGCAAAATTTTCGTTTGCTATTCAATGTGATTTTGCTGTTTCCAGTTCCATGCCTTTTTCTTTGGCTGTTAGGAGTCATTTGTCGTCTAAGGTAATTTTAAATGCGTCATAGATACTCAAAACGATATTTCCACACCCTGGGAAAAAATGATGTAATTTATACTCTATAAATGTTAGTAACTGTGACGTCACTCACGTGAATTTATTTTTCTGGGATGAATTCAATTCCTCTTTCCTTTTTATCCTTCACAGACGCCACAATAACTTCATTCCATTCCAGATTAGTTAAGTGACTCATCAATTATTTATTCAAGCACTGTTTCTGAACGTTGACTGATGTTCTTTAGTTGGCTGCGTATTTGATCAAACAGTTCGTGGTTTCTATATATATATATATATATATATATATATATATATATATATATATATATATATATATATATATATATATAATAAGGAGCGACCCGGCTCAATGGTAACCGAAACTCTAAAAAACGGAATTTTGATACCAATAGATACATCAAAAGAATCAAATTTTAATTCTGATTTCAAATATACAAGTTTCATCAAGTTTAGTCTCACCTATCAAAAGTTACGCGCCTGAGAAAATTTGGCTGATTTTAGAATAAAGGGGGAAAGGCCCCCTAAAAGTTATAGAACCTTAATGAAAATCACACCATCATATTCAGCGTATCAGAGAACCTAACTATAGAAGTTTTAAGATCCTACCTACAAAAATGTAGAATTTTGCATTTTTTGCCAGAAGAAAGATCACGGATGCGTGTTTATTTGTTTGTTTTTTTTCCAGGGGTGATCGTATCGACCCAGTGGTCCTAGAATATCGTGGGAGGGCCCATTGGAACGGAAATTAAAAGTACTTGTGCCCTTTTTAAGTGACCAAAAAATAGAGGGCAACTAGGCCCCCTCCAACGCTCATTTTTTTCCAAAGTCACCCGATGCAAATTTTGAGATAGCCATTTTGTTCAGCATGGTCGAAAATATGATAACTATGTCTTTTGGATGACTTAATCCCCCGAAGTCCCCGGGGGGAGGGCTGAAAGTTATGAACTTTACCCAATGTTGACAAATAGTATTGGTTATTGGGAAGCATACAGACGTTTTCAGGGGGATTTTTTCTGGTATGCGGGGGGGGGGGGGCTTTCGGGGGTTATATGGGAGGATCTTTCCATGAAGGAAGTGTTCATGGGGGACGGGACAATTCGATGAAGGGGGCGCCGGATTTCTCATCATTATTAAAAAAAAAGATCAGAAATTAAATAAAAAAAGATAAGTTTTTCAAATAAAAGTAAGGAGCAACATCAAAACTTAAAACGAACAGAAAATATTACATATATGATTGGGTTCACCCCCTAGTCAGTACCTCGCTCTTTAAAAGATTTTGTGATTAGGGGTCATTTTTAAAGAATTGGAACAAAATTCGAACTTTAGCTTAAAGAGCAAGGTATTGACTAGGGGGCGAACCCCCTAATATACGTATTAAAAATCTACGAATATAGAAGTTCGTTACGTAAGTTAATTCGTAAGTTAGGTATATTTATTATTAATAAAAACATTTGTAAATAAAATTAGACAAGTTCCGAGAAAGCCATTTAATCTAATAAAAGTAAAATTAATAGTCAACTTTTGTTTTAATTATTTATGTATGGTGAGCCAAAATAAAAACATGTATTAAATCAAAAACGTTCAAAAATTAAATAAAAAAAACAAGTTCTTTTTAACTGACAGTAAGGAGCGACGTTAAAACTTAGAAAGAACAGAAATATTCCTTATATGAAAGGGGCTGTCCCCTCCTCAACGTCTCGCTCTTTAAGCTGAAGTTTGACTCTGTCTTACAACTTTATTTTTTAAAACAATAAAAAACTTTAGCGTAAAGAGCGAGGCGTCGAAGAATGGACAGCCCCTTTCATATACGGAATAAATTCTGTTTGATTTAAGTTTTAGCGTCGTTCCTTACTTTCAGCTAAAAAAACTTGTTTTTTTTTTCATTTAATTATATTATGCATTAAATTTTTTTTATGACTCAGCTATGGTACAATAATGTTTCTTTTTTTGAATTGAAGTTATCAAGTATTTTGCAGTAGGTTGCATGCAGTAGGATGCAGTAGGTTTTGTGTTTCGGTATGGAACAGTCTTCCGGAAAGCACTAGGATGGCTGAGAGTGTGTCCTCTTTTTAAAATAGGTTAAAGAATTTATTAATGAATAGGGATGGCTGAGGGGGGAGGGGCTGTATTCTGTCTTTTGTCTTGTGTAAGGATTGGTTTGCGATTCCCATGAGGTTTACTTCTTATTTATTTATTTGATTGCTTTATTGTTATTATTTTTCTTCCATTATATATGTGAGTAAGTTTTTTTTTCAATATATATATGAGTGAGTAAAATAGTGAGTCCTCCCACAAACAAATCTGTATAGATTTTCACGTGGTAGGTCTGTTTGATCTCTCTCTCTCTCTCTCAAGACATGGCTAATTGTAGAGCGAAACTGTAAGTAATAGAAATGGTGACAGAGAAATCATCAAACAGTGCGTGGTAACGAACTGTGCTGATTTCAAATATATAAGTTTTTATCAAGCTTAGTCTTACCCATTAAAAGTTACGTGCCTAAGGAAATTTGCCATATTTTCGAAAAAATGGGCAAACATCCCCTAAAAGCCATATAACCTTAATGAAAATCACACCATCAGATTCAGCGTATCAGAGAACCCTTCTGTAAAGGTTAAGGTTCCAAGCTCCTATCTGCAAAAATGTGGAATTATAGAGTGATCGTATTGACCCAGTGGTCCTAGAATATAGCGGAAGAGCACATTCGAACGGAAATTAAAAGTTCTATTGCTCTTTTTAAGTGACCAAACATGGAGGGAAACTAGGCCCCCTTCCACGCTCATTTTTTTCCCAAAGTCACTCGATCAAAATTTTGAGATAGCCATTTTGTTCAGCATGGTTGAAAATATAAGAACCTATGTCTTTGAGGATGACTAAATCCCCCACCGTACCCGAGGGAAGGGCTGCAAGTTATGAACTTTGCACAATGTTTACATATAGGATTGGTTATTGGGAAGTATACAGAGGGGATTCTTTCTGGTAGTGGAGGCTTTTGGGGGTTACGTGGGAGGATCTTCCATGGGGCAAGGGACATTGCTATGAAGGAAGCGCCGGTTTTCCCAACATTATTAAAAAAAACGATCAGTAATCAAATAAATAAAAAAACAGGTTTTTTTTTAACTGAAAGTAAGAAACGACATTAAAACGAACAGAAATTATTCCGTATATGAAAAGGACTGTCCCCTCCTCAACGCCTTGCTCTTTAAGGTAAAGTTTCTTGTTGTTTCAAAAAATAGAGTTGTGAGAAAAGGTCAAACTTTAGCGTAAAGAGCATAAAGAGCAAACTTTAGCGTCAAATTGTTTTTCATCTTCTGATTATAATACAAAAAAGCGTAATTTATATTAGTTATATTTTGTAGAATTTATTTATTTTTTCCTGGATTGTCAATTACAATTTTGAAAGTGAATGTTATTTAATGCTAATCTGTTTGACATTTTTTTCAGCGCTGCAGGGTGCATCAATATTTTTAAGAGTTTGTGGATTTATTTTTAGTTCTATTTTCTTATTTAGTAAACATGCTAATCTTTGAGCGACTTTTCCATTATCTTTTTCCATAATCTTTGATGCTGTTATTCCATTAAAACAACTTTTTTTTTTCAATGATTTTAAAAAGCTCAGTGGTTCATAAACTATTGTAAGACTTGTTGCTTTTCCTAAAATTATTAATTTTACAGGAGAGAGAGAGAAGTGAATAAAAGAGGACCAAAGCCAAGAGGAAGACCCCAACCAGTGACATATTCTTCTCCTGATCCTCATGTAAGTCTTGACTGAAATACGTAGTTCTCTTACATTTTTTTTCTTTTTTGCCTTTGAACACTTCTGCTTGGGAGTTTGTTAGCTGTGTTTTCATTTTTTGATTTTATATATATATATATATATATATATATATATATATATATATATATATATATATATATATATATATATATATATATGTTCGTGGCACCAATGTTCGTGGTGTTTAGTTACCAGTGTTATACCGGTAGGCCACAACGCCACTGGCGTGGTAATATACGGGTGTCACCACTTATTGGAGGGGAAAGCCCCGGCCCCAATTTATAATGCTTTGCCCGTGTCTACCACGCCGGTTCTGCAAATATCGGGTTCGGTTCTACCCTATTTACAGTATACGCTGTCCCAGGGTATGATAACGCGGTCGAGTGGTCAAATGGCCACGTTCTAAAGCCAAATTTACCCGCCTTGGGTTACGGCTAGAAAATCTCTTAACTCTCTCCTTGGAGGTAACAAACCTCCCTGTCAATATAATAATGACGGTACCTCGTAGTTCTATTCCTACCCTGTCTGGGTTACGGAAAATAGTACACAGTTTGTAGAAAATACCTTATTTGTATTCTTCCAAAAGAGTCACATATAACAACAGAAATATCCTTCCCCAAACGGGGTCAAAACACAGACTTGCACAAAATAATATTTTACACACCATTGTTCATATGGGTGGACCTCCGCTTGGCCCAGCCAATCAGCTACATCCTCATTCAAACCCAATTCAACTTCTTAGATTTATTTTTCAAGGACTCCCAAACCCGGAAGTACAAAAAAAAACTTGGTTCAAAGTGTAACGACAGGGGTCTCTCTATCGGGGTTGCTGGTGATACCAGATCATCTGGAAATCTTTGGGGGGGACAAGGAGTTGAAATTCTATCGGGGAAAAATTGGGTAAAACAAAGATCCCCCCAAAAACAATGCAAAAGCTTACCTATTGCAAAACCACTATCGCTTAGTAACGGAATTTAACCTGTCTTTTGAAATTATACTATAAGCAAATGTAATTAAGAAAAGGAAAACAGGTCATTTATCTGAAAGGAAAATAATCCGGGGAGGACCCCCAACACCTCACCCCGTAAGATAACCGATCACCCATTCGTGACTTTTGTCAACCCTCGTAATCAAAAGCACATAACTTTAACTTTACAAAATACAGTTGCCTTCTCTCTTCTACCAGTGACTTTGTTACTACTTCCACCGCTTGGTTCTGGATCGGTCTTCATCGAAACATCTCTCCTGTAGGACCACCATGGTCTAAATCGTATAGCCTCCGCATTAGGTTTTGAAAGTTGAAGTGCCCAAGATTCGTACACAATCATTGTGCGTAGCACAATCAAAAACAAAAAAATTTCTCGCTGTCCCGAATTTACATTTGAGAGGATCAGAGAATCACTTTCTGGCACATATGATGATGCCAACCATCGTGAAAAATTGGCTGTATTACCCGGTCAATTTTCATCTGTGGTAACAACGCCACATTTCAATAAAAAAACGAGTTACCTCTTGGCATAATTTCAAATAGTCTAAGGTAGAAAATACACCGGCCCGTGAACACGGTCAGGGTACTGGGAATTTAGTAAAATTTTGAGCGATTCACGAATCACCAGTTTTACGTGTTCGCTCCCATGGGATAATTAATTTGCGTTGATGCGTTGAAGCTAATTGAAGATGAACCTTAGATATATCTCCCACTGAATACAATTTGCCGGAAATAATTGTCGATTCCCATGAAGAATAACAGCTATGAAAAGGGTTACTGGACAAGGGTTTGGGTGAAGTATGAAGTGTCTGAGAGAGAGTATCCCCCAAGGACTCCAGATCAGAAAGGCAAAATCTCTGTAAAGGGATCACAACTTGTCCGCCAGTTATATATATATATATATATATATATATATATATATATATATATATATATATATATATATATATATATATATATATATATATATAACTGGCGGACAAGTTGTGATCCCATATATATATATATATGGGGTTGTAAAGTTATTTTGGTTGCAATGCTTTACTTTTGTTGATCAGAGGCAATAGCGTTGCCTATAGTAAAGGCCATACGGCTCCTTTGTTATATTAAATTTTTTTCCAGAGGCACTTCATATGTAAGGAACGTCGTATAAGTTTCAAAGGGAGCTCATTTGATTGGAAATCGAGAGCTCTAGTACCGTTTTTAAGGGTCAAAAGTGATTGGAAGGTTACTATACACCCCTTTGATGCCCACAATTTCCCAAAACACATCCAATTAAAATGTTGAGATAGTTGATTTCCTGATAGAAATTATGTTTTTGAGGAGGACACTCCCCCACAGCCCTCAGGGCAAGGGTTGTAAGTTATGCCCTGGGGGCATATAAGGTTTTTAGAGAAAGCTTTGTCGTAGAAACTTCGAAAAGGCACTTCATATGGAAGGGGTCGTCGTAAAAACTTCAAAGGGGGCTCATCGATTAAAGATCGAGTGTTCTAGTGCCATTTTTAAGGGTCAAAAGTGATTGGAAGGCAACGAACTCCCCTTCTACGCCAACCATTTCCCCAAACACATCCAATCAAAATTCTGAGATAGCCATTTTGTTCTACGTAGTTGATTTCCGGATAGAAATTAAGTTTTGAGGAGGAGACTCCCCAGCAGCCCTCAGGACACGGGTTATAAGTTATGCCCTGGGGGCATATAAGGTTTTCATAGAAGGCTTTGTTGTAGAAACTTCAAAAAGGGCTCATTCAATTGGAAATTCAAAGGGCTAGTTCCCTTTTTAATACTCGAAAGTGATTGGAGGGCAACTAGCCCCCCTCTCATGCCCACCTTTTCCCCAAATACATACAAGCAAAATTTTTCGAAAGCCATTTTCTTCAACGGGGGTTAAAGTTCTGGAAATTAGGTCTTTGAGGATAAAAATCCTCTCCCCCCACAGCCCTCCGCGCAAGGGTAGAAGATTATGCACAGGTGGCATCTACGGTAATTACAACAAAATTTTTAGTAGTAACTTCAAAAAGGACTCATTTAATTGGTAATTGAAATGGCTAGTGCCCTTTTTAATAGTCGAAAGTGATTGGAAGGCAACTAACACCCCTTCCATGCCCAGCATTTCCCCAAACACATCCAATCAAAATTTTGAGATATCCATTTTGTTCAACGTAATTGAAAGCTCTGGAAATTATATCTTTGAGCATGACACTCCCTCCCAAGGTCTACAAGGCAAGGGTTATTAGCTATGCCCTGGGGCCATATATGGCTCTTATGGAAGGAATGCTCGTATCAAAAGATATTTTAGGGTAACCAGTTCCCCCATGCCCTTTTTTCCAAAGTGTATCCGATAAAAATTTTGAGATAGCTATTTTGTTAAAAATAGTTCGAAGATCATATAACGAAAACTCCGGTGTCGACACAAACCCCAGGGCCCGGGGGCAGGCGTTGTAAGTTATACCCTGGGGGCATATAAGGTTTTTATTGAAGGGATGCTCCTATAAACTTCAAAGAGGGCTCATTCGATTGGAAATTGAAAGTTCTAGTTCACTTTTTAAGAGTCAAAAGAGATTGGAGTGCATCCCCCCCCCTCCACGCCCTTTTTTCTCAAACCATCCGATAAAAATTTTGAGATAGCCATTAAGTTAAAATTGTTCAAAAGTCAGATAACAAAAACTCGGGTGTCAACACAACCCCCCGGGCCCAGGGGCAGGCTTGTAAGTTATGCCCTGGGGCATATATGGTTCTTATGAAAGGCATACTCGTATAAACTTCAGAGAGGGCTCATTTGATTGGAAATTGAAAATTCCAGCTCACTTTTGAATAGTCAGAAGAGACCCAAGGGCAACTAGCCCCCCTCCACGCCTTCTTTCTCCAAACCCGTCTAATAAAAATTTTGAGATAGACATTTTGTTAAAAATAAAATTGTTCAAAGGTCGAATAAGAAAAACTCCGGTTTCAAAACAACCGCCAAGGCTCGGGAGAAGGCGTTGTATGTTATGCCCTAAGGGCATGTATGGTTCTTATGAAAGGGATGCTCGCATAAACTTCAAAGAGATCTCATTTGATAGGAAATTGAAAGTTCTAGTTCACTTTAAAGAGTCAAGAGATTTAAGGGCAACGAGACCCCCCCCCCATGGCCATTTTCCTGCAAACCCATCCGCTACAAATTTTGAGATAGCGAGTTTTTTTTTCAAAATTGTTCAAAAATTAGATAACAAAAAGTCCGGTGTCACCACAACCCCCCAGGGCCCGGGGGGTATGCGTTATAAGTGTTGTCTTGGGGGCGTGTATGGTTCTTATGAAAGGGATGCTCTTATAAACTTCAGAGAGGGTTCATTTGATTGGAATTTGAAAGTTCTAGTTCACTTTTTAAGAGTCAAAAGATATCCGAGGGCAACTAACCTCCCCCCACACCTCATTAATTTTTATCCCAGGCGCACTTCATATAGTTCAGATAACAAAAACTCCGGCGTCGACACAGCCCCCCCCCCCCCCGGGCCCAAGGGTAGGCGTTGTAAGTTATGCCCTGGGGGCATATATGTTTGTTTTGGAACGGATACTCGTATGAGCCTCATAGGGGGCTCATTTGATTGGAAATTGAAAGTTGTAATTCACTTTTTAAGAGTAAAAAGTGATCGGAGGGCAGTCAGCCTCCCCCCACATTCCATTCATTTTTTCCTAGAGGAACCTCATATAGAAAGAGTCATTGTATATACTTCAAAGGGGGCTCATTTCAGAGGGCACAAACTTTTTTCAATTTGATAGTGTTACTTTGATACCAGTTTTGATACTTCGATGAAGATTTGATTTTTTTTAAGTTTGATTTTGAAATAAGGAATTTTAAAAATTTGAAACTTTTTGCAATCAAAACGAACAAAAATTAATTAAAAAAAACTTTCCGAAAAATAAGGTTTTCAAAGAAGAGTAAAGGCCATTTTAAACTTAAGCCCCAGTAGATAAAAATACCTGTTAAAATTCAAACTCATAACGACCAGAAATTACTATTAAAAAATAAATGAAACCCAAAACGAACAGAAATTAAATAAACAATCAATGCAAACAAACATACAATAGATATTAATGTAAGTTAATAAATAAATCTTAAAACGAGTGAAACTTAATTTGAATATTCAAATCAAGCTTGAAACGAACAAAAATCACTACAAACAAGAGTTTGGGTATCGCCTCCTGTCACTGTAAACTAAAACCTACTGCGTCATTGGCGCTTTACTGAAAACCAATTTTATTACAAATATTTGGTATTGTACTTAATATTGAAAATGAACATTAAAATTATAGTAAAATTTTTAACTGATGAGCTTTCAGCAATTAATATCATTATACATCAAATATTCAGTTTAATTTATTAGTTTTTTTTAAAGTTGTTCAAGACAAATATAGTTTCACTACAAGCAAGAGTTTGGAAACTGCTGCCTTCCATAACTGTCAATAAAAACCAAAAGCCTACTGCGTCATTGGCGCTTCACTGAAAACGAATTATATTACAAATAATTTCTTTTCCAGTACTTACAGCATTGAAAATAAAATTGAAGTGAAATAAGTTCTTGTACTGATGGATCTTGCAACAATTAATATCATTACGTATCAAATATTCAATTTGATGTTGTTTATACTTTCCAAGACTGTTCAAGACGCATATAGTTTTCAGTAAAGCGCCAAGGACACAGTAGGTTTTAGGCTTTTACAGTGAGAGAAGGAGGCGATACCCAAACTCTTTTGTAGTGATTTTTGTTCGTTTCACGCTTGATTTGCATATTCAATTTAAGTTTCATTCGTTTTAAGATTTATTTATTAATTTACATTAATTTCTGTTCGTTTTAAGCTTGATTTTCATATTCAATCTAAGCATTACTCGCTTTCTCTCTCTCTCTCTCTCTCTCTCTCTCTCTCTCTCTCTCTCTCTCTCTCTCTCTCTCTCTCTCTCTCTCTCTCTCTCTCTCTCTCTCTCTCTCTCTCTCTCTCTCTCTCTCTCTCTCTCTCTCTCTCTCTCTCTCTCTCTCTCTCTCTCTCTCTCTCTCTCTCTCTCTCTCTCTCTCTCTCTCTCTCTCTCTCTCTCTCTCTCTCTCTCTCTCTCTCTCTCTCTCTCTCTCTCTCTCTCTCTCTCTCTCTCTCTCTCTCTCTCTCTCTCTCTCTCTCTCTCTCAATCCCTCTCTCTTTCTCAATCTCTTTCTCTCTCTCTCTCTCTCTCTCTCTCTCTCTCTCTCTCAAGTTGTGATATTTAATGTACTTTTTTTCAGGAAACTTTGCCTTCTCCGCTTCCTCAGATAACTCCAAAAGCTTCTACTTCTTCTGTGAGTAGTGATGACAAGGGACTCGATACTGAAAAAATAGTCGAAGAGCCGGAATTATCTGATGATGAACCACCAGAAATTGATAAGATCGAAATCACAACTAAAGCTGACACTAGCCAGAAACCGATGGATTCAGATTCTTCAGTTGAAAAAGTTCATATTGAAACGCGGGAGTTAGTCAAACCTATCAGAGAAACATCCTCTGGTGATAGTCTTAGAAATAGTCACAGTGTTGATGAAATCACAGCTTTAAAACTTGGCGTGGAAAAATCTGAGTTAAGTAAAGATAGTGAAAGAGCTGAAGTCTTGGAGAAAACAATCAAAGAAGTGGAAAATGAACTTGAAGTAAAAAGAAGTAGTGATCATAACAAGGATTTTGAATTGAAGAATAATGCTTATCCCTCCAAAGAGAAGAAAATTGACTCTAGTCTCAAAGAAAAGAAAATTGATTTGAGTCCTAAAGAAAAGAAAATTAATTTTGTTCATAAAGAAAAGAAAATCGATTTAATCGCAAAAGAGAATACTCTCGATTTAATCCCCAAAGAAAATAAAACTGATCTTATTTTGAAAGAAAACAAAGTTGATCCATTTACTCAAGAAATGAAAATAGACCCTAGTTCTAAAGAAAAGAAAGAGGTACAAACTCCAGATAATAAAGCTAAAGTACATAAAAAGGACATTGATGGTGATACAGAAAAAACTCATAAAATACATAGAGATAAAAGCAAATCGCCTCGAAGAAGTTCAAACTCTCCTTGTAGACTTGAGGGAAGTTATTCCCCACGGAGTGATACAAAAAAATCACCCAGTGTAGAGAGGAAATCCTCTAAAGATGATATTAGAAAATCACCAATGAAAGTTTGTATTTCTCCAATAGCATCAGTAATTGATAGGTGCTCACCCAAAAGTACAACTGATAGTTCCTTTAGTTCTGAAGCCGAAAATAATCATGAAAGATCCGAACGACATAGACAAAAGCATAAGCATAAAAATAAGGATAGAAACAAAAGTCGTGACCGAAGTAAGGAAAAAACTAAGGATAGAGAAAAGAGGAAAAATAAAGAAGAGGGTGCTAAAAGGAAAGCGGAGGTATTGAGTGATGGAAATCGTGTGGGGATTACAATATCAGTGACAGACAGAGCTAAAAGTCCAAGAAGCCCAAGTGGACCTTTGTCCCCAATTTTGAAGATCTCCCGTGTTTCTCCGCCTACAGTGAACGAAAATAATTATACCAAAGATGAGCATGCAGCAAAATTGGCTCTACTTGAACTGCAACGCTGTATTCCAGTTGAAAGAAGTCGTGCTATTCAGCCTGAACCGATCGAGGTCAATACTACCCCTTCATGTCTTAGTGAAAGAAAGAAAGAAGCACATGAAATTTTGAAAAACCCAGACTATGAAAGAACTGTATATAGTGAAACAGTTGTTGAGTCGTTAAAGGAGCTTCATAAGAAAAACCCAATGGTGGATCAAATATGCATCACTGATATAACTGTCAACTCATCAACTGTCACTATTAGAGAATGCAAAACTGCTAGTGGTTTCTTCAAATGTTAGTTACATAGTCCCTTATTTATTTATATTGAGGATATTACCAAATTCTTGTTGTGATTTAGTTTTTTCAAACGATAGTTTACCATTTTCAGATCTAAACCTATGTCATTTTAATTCTCTGTATTGTCGTTGCCATATTCATTCTGCTTAGTTTTATCAACATTTTGTTTGAGCTAGGAAGTTTTACCCTCTTACTTTTTTTTACATTTTCAGCAATATTTTTATACCGGAAAATATATAATAATTAGTGTTTAAACACTATATTAGTATACACAAGAGTACTTTAATTAGAATGTAGATTCCCCAATTTTTGTGTTACTCTTTCAAGAAAAATAGATTGTGTACTATCTCCTTGTAAATCCAGGTTATCTATCAAATAGCTGTTAAAAAGTAAGTAAACCAACATATTCGTGTTTCTTCTTTTAAAAATGGTAAATGCATATTAAGTATATCTGTTCATGAGGAAACGGCTCTCAACCTCTTGGAGGTTTGTCAAAGAATTCCAGGTCATTATATTCCCTGTAGCAAAAAAAGGGGAAGGATAAAGCTCTGGATACAGTCCCTTACGGCAATGCTGATACCCGTTTCTTGGCCCTTTGGGAGCTTATAATTGTCTCTATTTCCATTTCAGGAAACTACAAGCTGAAACGAACTTTCTAAGGCATTAGTAAGCCAGCATTGGTCTCTTTGTAAGGGAAGAGGCTAGGAATTTTTGTGGATTAGACTGAAGAATATCTTATGTTTATCCATTTACCGGCGAAATTCTCATTCCTGGCAAATATTAGTGAATTTATAAATAAAACGAGACAATTGTTTAGCCAACTGACAAAAATAGTAAATATGCAATGTTTGGCAGCAATTTATTTCATCAATCTTTGATTTACTTCACTTGAAGCTCTAGCTCGGCAGCGTTGCGGGTTTAGAGGGAACTAGAAATCAGTACCGTTATTTGTCTCCAGAATGGTCTGTTCTGCGTGACGATTGGAGCTTCATGTAAATTTATGCTTCGGCAGTGTCCACAGCCGCTACTGAGATCAGTTTCTTTTTAAACCAAGCTCTACTGCAGCAGACACGAGATCCAGTGCAGTTTTGGACTTACCGAGACTTAAGCATTCTATTGCCATATCGTCATCAAAGTCAACTTTCGACAGAAATCTTCTTGCAAAATCGATGGCAAATGGATGCGCTAACGCAGTATCTGCTGATAACATAGTCTATGACGCAGTTGAAGAGTTCGAGCGGAGTGGCTCAGCCTTGCCAAACACCATTTATAATCTTGAAACATGAGACGGGGTGACCATTCGCGGTGACCAAGCTTTCAGTTTTATTGTAAAGCTCTTTGAAGAGATTGGCAATTTTTGTGGTCTTACCAGCAGATTGAATAATTAGCCACAGTGACTGTTGTCGACGATGATCGGGAATCAATAAAGTCAGTGTACGGCTTTCTTTTGTATTCTGGAGTTTTCTCTACCAGTTATCTAATTTTATGAATTTGCTCACTTGTGAACCAGTCCAGAATTCACCCAACCTACTTGGGATGACAAAGGAGATAGGAGTAGCTTGTTGTTTACTTGAAGAGCAGCATGGTAAAAAGTTTGTTGGGTACCAAAATCAGGGTTATGCCACGATGGTTGCTGCGTTCTAATTTGCTTCCTTTCCTCTAGCAGACTGTCGCATGGAAGGCAGTCTTTCAATCTGATGGAATCATTTCAAGGTGCAAAAGACTGAACAGCTGTTGTAGACATAGAATCGGACGGTAATTCTTCAGGATTTCTGCTTTGAAGACTATCCATGCACCCTCACAATCACCGCACAGCTCTGGGACTTCAAATTTGTAGGATATTTTGACATGGTACCTCACAGTCAGAGTGAAGTCTTTCCTGGTGTTTTAGGTGTCAATTTTCAGAGATGACAGGCTATTTTTGTAGCTTCAAGGCCAAAATAATTTTCGCGCAACCCGTCGATGGCTGGTGTTCCCGAGATCAGCACTTTGATAGGTGTGACAATTCCGTACAGACAAACAGCTATTATCGTCGTATGACAATGTGGTTGAATATACTCTTCATTGATCCATCATATCTACTTGGCCATGGTGGATCTCTGGAATTATGTCTTTGTAATTGTAAGATTTTGGGCCAAACAGCAGTTCAGCACTCTTTCTCGATCACCATTTAGGACATTCGCTGTTACAGACCCAGTCGCGAGGTTCCGTAGGTCACACTCAATTTAATAAAAATGCTAGCATTTATGCCCACAAGGAGGACAAGGTATTCATGGGAAGGCATTGAAAAGAGTTCAGAATCCGTTGAAAATAGGATCCAGTCTATATCTTTTTCATCGCTTTGTTTTGTGGGTGCTTAACCGGTAATGATGGTTATGTTTTCATATTTTTCATTGACCCTTGCTCTCAGAAGCCTGGATGCTACAAGTTTGAATGACAGGAGGGCCTTACTTGTGGGGTTGCTCATCACTAGGCCAATACCTCTGTTTTTAGACTGCTACCAGACCAAATTGGTGTATGCCTTTCATCGATGTCGTCCTCTCCATCATCAAGAAAATGTGTTTTAGTGACTCCAACTATTGACACTTAATGTGTTTAGCCCTTTAGGTAAAAGACGCTTAGAACCGGGTTGATTCAGAGACTAGCTGTTTCAGATGGCCACGTTAATGCCACCTTGGTCAACGACATTCTGTGGAGTCGTCTTTGAGTGGAGGGATCGCTATCCGGATATATGATATTTACAGGACTGAATTTCTGGCTGCATTCGTAGTAACAGGTGTAAAAAGAGGGGGCTTCCAACTGTCTCCAAGAGTCTCGTTCTCCGGTAGCTAGCCGAGTATTTAATGGTACATAGATGATGTTCTTTATGCGCCTATTCACATGAAAACTACCGATGTATAAGCACCATTACCTTCAATCAGCAGCAGGTTTAAACCGTAAATCTAGAAAATTGTAATCTTGATGGAGTTTCGTTGTGATTGCAAGTTAAGGTATTTAAAAGCTATTTGAAATTGAAATATAACTTGTGTCCATTTTTTCTTAAACTAAGATGAACTCTTGTCTAGAGAGGATATATTTTGTAGAATATTATGTTTATCTTGTTTTTTCCTTCTAAATCCAGAAAAAAAATTTCTGTTTTATCAAATCCATTATTATCTGTTTTTATGCTGACGTATCGAATGGTGCTCCTCTGAAAATAACGATTGCAAATTTCACTGTATTAAAAATTTTGCCCTGTTATAGGTATATAAGGCGCTAAGAGGAGGGGATCAATGGCTAGGGCCAGGGAGGCTATTAGTTTATCTCTCATTGGAACCATTATGGTGGAATGGTTTTTATGAAGTCATTAAGCAATGAAAAAGATATTATTTTATAAAAGAACAAGACCTAGGAGTTGTGTGTCTATTTTAAAAAGAAAAGAATCGGAGTAAAAAATTTTGTAGTTTTTAGTTTTATGTCAAAGTCCAGTGTTTCTGCACTTGATTTTGTAAAAAGTCACACAAGTATGAAAAATAGAAAAGCTAATATGAAGATACATGCTGTTAATCTGATGTATGATCAGAGTCAACACTTCAGACCAAATAAATCTAACTTTAGTTACTGTTTTCTGATCCTAATTTGGTGAATTTGTTTTTGCCAGTAAATTTCAGTGCTCACCTTCTTATGTGAAATATAAAGTATGCTAATTACTTTCCGTTTTCCATTTTACCTGTCTTGTGATCATATAGAATCTTTTAATCCTATAGAGGGCTTTAATATCCATACTTTGTTATCCCGTCCTTTTGTTTGTTCGGTAATATTTATGTTTTCCACGTTTTTCTAATTTATTTAGCTGCTTATTTTGTATAATGTTTTTCCTGCAAGTTCCTTATATGGGTTTTAATGTTGTTTTATTTATGTTTCTTCAATACCTATAATTTTACAAAAAAAATTAAAAAAATAGTAAATTATTTAACCCTAGCTTGTAACAAATTTTGAAAGTTGTTCTGGTCTAAGGACAAGTTGAAACACTGTCGTCATCTTAACTTGTTATTTCATTTTCATTTTTTGGACTGACACTATGCCAGAGTTTGTAGTTATTATGAGCATAAAGATTTGTTTTATTTTATTTTACTGACAGATGATTTCATTTGATAAATTATAGTTGTTTACCTGATAATAAAAATCGATTTTTTTCTATATAAAAACAATCGGTGTTATCCTTGGTTGAAACAGCTGTGTTTTTGCGTTTTGCGTCATATTCGGATCTGATGGTTCACCAGCTGCGTTGAAATTTCTTCTTAGCTGGATCACCGAGCCTTGGTTTTAAAGTTAAAAGAATTTTCAATAATAAAAATCGGAAATTTTAGGAATTTTGTTTATTAGTGATTAGGTGTCCTAATATGTAATGCCAAAGTAAACACATGACTTATTTTGTAGAGCAAATGTGAGGTTTTTCTCGGTTTGCTTTCTATTCAATTCAGTTTTTCTTTTTCCGTCGTCTGTGTTTAATATACATTTAGTGAACGTTTTTGTTTTTGTTTGATTGCTGAATCCGTTGTGCATGAGCCGTTTTGCATCAGATAAAAAACACCGTTGTTTGAACACAGGGCTAGTGGCTGTGAAATACATGTTGCAAGAAAATAATTTGAGCTTTAAAATTAATCAGAACTTGCAAAGACTGTTTATTCCTGCTTAAACAATGAACCAAAAAGAGAATTTGATTTTTACTTCAGAATATTTCATTTATGATGATATTGGAATCGTTACATAGATACAGCAAATCACCTTCCAATCCTCCTAAGCACCAGACACAGCTCATTCTCTTAGACGTCAGAGGCAACTAAGCTTGATGCGGGTGAATATTTTTTAAGAAAAAATTGAAGTTTTTTATGCTGTCTATTGAAAAGGTTAATGTGTCATAATATTCTTTGTCAGCAGAAGAAACTCATAGATGTATGTTGTCTCACAGGCTAGCTGAAAGATATTAGTGCGTGTAGCATGTCTTTTCTGACTTTGTTTTTCTTTTATAAAGAGACGGAGTTAAAAGACTTTTCCATCTAAAAAACAATGCTTTACCCTATCCGGACCAAAGCGATTTGATGCTTAATAAAAACGCATTTTAAACTAAAGGTTTAGATTTTTTGTGTGTTCAATTTGCTTTTACCAAAATCATCCCTGTTTGTGTTGTGTGAGGGGGGGAGGGGGTGTCACACGACTCATTAGAAGGAAAATTTGTATTTTTAGTCCTCTAGTGCACAGGTGAAGACTGTCCCCAATATATTTCATCATTCTGTTTTTCCATTAGTGTATTTTTATTGTATGTTTTTTGAGAAACTCTCAAACAGAAGAGGTTAAGATGAACAATATTTGGTTAAATGAGCATATATGTCTGGAAAATATACTTGAAATATAAAAAAAAACGTCAAGAAAGCCCAATAAACAGAAATACTTGTTTTAAATTAGTAGTTTACTATGTAATTCAAGAAAATTAATCGTGTTCGCCTAATACTAAATTCTTACTCTTGATCGCAGCTAAGCAAAAGCGATTCTTTGTCTGAACTTTCATCGAAATTTCCGAACATCATTCTTAGACGTTTCAAATAGAGTACAGCCTTTTTAGAAGTGATTTTATGGGGAACAGAAGGGGCACTTGCCCCGGATTCAGTTATTTTTTAGATGCAAAATTTAAAATAAATGGTCTGACATTTATAGTCATTTTGTAATGTTTGAAGTTCAATTTTTATTAAAGTAGAGGGTGCAGTTGGCAGTAAGTTTTAGTAAATTGAATCCGAAATGTTTCTTTTTCCCTTATAAAGTAAGGAAAGTCAGATTTGAATAAATGAAAAATTTTGTTAATAATCTAATATTTTGTTAAAATTTGGCCTGAAATTTTTTGGGAGGCAGGGGGGGGGGTGCTATTCAAGATTTTGTCCCTAGCGCAAGAGAGGTCAGAACCGCTTCTGATACATTTTCCTTTTCCCAGCCAAAACCTTGCACGGGCGATAATAAAACACGTTTTCGCTTTGACGTTTTTTGTAAATGGAAAATTACTAGTATAGTCTGTCGTTAATATTTGTTCTATTGCAGTTTCATTAAACTACTTTTAAAATAAGTTTTTCTTTCGCTTCAAAGCTGTACCTTACGTTTATATGCGTTCAAACAAGTGAAGATGAAGAATCAAAGTTGGGGTTCGTGTGTAAGTTTAGTGTTGTTTTTTAACAGGCTTGTCCTTCTATTATGCAGAGAAGGAAATTTTTTTAATCTAATTTCAGGGCTGAAATAAAGAAAAACAAAGTCAGAAAAAAGATCGTATTTGGCGCTTTTTTAAACAAAAGAGAAAATATATATAAAATAAAAGGGAAAGTCCCGAAAGTATATGATTTAGATTTGAAAGAATCTAAGCCAGTTCTAACCCAGAATCTAAATAGTAGACAGACAATTTGCTGAGTTTGACTATTCTTGTCATATGCACTTCTATTTATATTTCGTCATTAAGTATTAGATTGGATCTTAACTTTTGCTTTAATAGGAACATTTCCAAATATAAGGAGTAGTACAAAAAATGAAAGAACACCTTTTTAACATACAAAATAATGTTGTAAAAGCCAATTAGGTCACGTCCCTGCTCAAACGCGCTTACGTGCATTTATCATACTCGGAATACAAAAAAAAATCTAATTTTTCTTCTATCATACGACTTAAGTGTTAAAAAGTAAAAAATCAATGTACGTTTATTATATTTTTCTGTTCATTGTTTCAAAAACTTGTTCTGCTCTGATTTTGAGTAGATTAAATATTGTCATCTATATGTACTTTTTGAACAATTTCATCAACTAAGTTTGATTAGTTTCGAGAATCGTTCTCTGGAAGTAGAAGTCAACTTATTTTACCACTAATATTTTGGGTATTACCCAATTAGCTGTGTTATAAAAGTTCAGTCGCCAGTAACGTTTCGTCTTTTCATTTATGAGCTGTGTTAAAGTTTCAGCTTGGGGCATATTCCGTTACTATGTTTGTTGCTATCGATTGTTGACCAATATTTTGGGGGTTATGTTTGATGTGAATTTTAAAAACAGGTTATATGGCTTGTGAAAAAAAAAAAAAAAAAAACAGTCTTAAAAAAGTAAATAGTTCGGAAATATTCACTGTGTCTGAAATTTAAAAGTTAAAATTCTCATAACTTTGAAGTTTTTTTCTGGTGGCTGTAACAAAAAGGTTTACAGAGAATTCTTTATATCAAAGCCCAGGTTTTAGTCAATCAATTTGTCATTCGTTTGTAATGACACCCTGCATAATGTCTTTTAATGAAAAGTAAATTCGTGCAGTCTACATGCTATAAAATTTTGGAACTAAAGCCCATACTTGATGAGACAGCTGAGTCTTTAGTTTTTGTTATCTAAAATGTCTAGGAGTTTGTTTTTACTCGTAGTTTATGCTTTCACTTGTCTATGTTATAGTCATGCGTTTGTTGATATTAATATATGTTTCATTTTATTTTGCAATTATAGTATTTTCTATATTTATTTGATGAATATTTCTGTGTCTTTAGGCTTTTTCTAGAGCAACGTTCTAATGTTTTGGGAACAAAACTCCTGTATAATTTACTGGAAAACTTACTTTATTTTGCCTACTTGTGGACAAATGCGACATGGGGAAGGTTTATTCGTCAGTAACGTAAGATTTTTATGTACAATCTGTATATAAAATTGTTTTTTTTTTCTTTTTTGAATTCTTTTTAAAACATTAAAATTTGAGTTTTTGAGCGAAAAAAAAGGGTCTTTAGTATTGTGGCAAGAGATTTGATGGTAATACGATAAAGTGACAAAACCAAAAGAATAATTGCTGATTGATGATGGTTGTTTAATTTTATCAGTGCCCTTTTATAGGCAAATAATATCTTTTTTATGGCATTTATGTATAATATTGAACAGATTTTATATGACTTTTCTGTGGTAATGTACCTGTTCCTGATGGACTGCTGTTTCGCCAGCAATGTGTTATCAGTAGTTTTATGTACCTTCCAGTTTTTATTCAGCAAAAGAAGGAGGGTAGAATTTGTTAAGTTTTTGTTGAAAGGGGGAGGGGAACAGTTTTCTCCGATCCTCACAAATAAGTATGGCACTTTTTTTTTTTTTTTTCATGCCTTTGGTCCCAACGACCTTGTGGCTAGTTATTTATATTCGTTATGTAGTTTTTCAATTGGAGGCCAGATAAAATTTCCGAGGATCTGGAAGATGCAGCCAGACGACATAATAGTACAATAGTGTACTGGCATGTTAATAAATTGAGAGGGAATAGTCAATATGGACTTGTCCCAGTTAAAGATAGGAACGGGGCCACAATTAGCGATAAGGAAAGAGATGGGCAGAATATTTCGAGAATGTGCTAAACCAAGATAGAGATGCAGGAAAAGATATAGAGGAAAATGAAAAAATTTGTGATACCTTTGATATGAAGGAAGATTTTTTTTTGTCAGGAAGAATTAGTACTAAATTAGGAAGACAGTGCTGAACGGATTAAAAAAAATAAGGCTGCAGGTGCTGACAGTGTGGTAAATGAATTTCTTATATATGGTGACTCTGAGGTTAGAAATAAGCTACTGAAGATTATGAATATGACTTTTGAAAAAGGGCAAGTACCTAGCGATTTTAGGAAAACCTTAATTAAACCACAGTATAAATAAGGTGGTAAGAGCAAGTGTGGTAGTTATCGAGGCATTAGTCCGGTCTCTAAGTTGAAAACTACTTAGTAATATGATACCTTCTTTACTGAGAGATGCTGTAGACAAAGTTATGAGAGAAGAACAGTGCGGTTTGAGGATAAGTAGAGGATGTGTCGACCAATTATTTACTCTTAGACTAATTGAGAAGTGCCTGAGTAAACGTTCAATTCTGTTGATAGAAGAGCTTTAGCGAAGGTCTTCGCTAAGGCCTTGTATGGTATACCAGACATATACATTAAAGTGATTAATGATATGTACGGGAATAACACTGCTGCGGTTAAGCTAGGAAATGAAGTTAGTAGCTGGTTCCGTCTTAAAACAGAAGTTCTGCAGGGTTCTGTTTTATCCCCCTTTATATGGATCATTTTGATGGACTTTTTCCTAAGGAGCACAGGAAAGGCAATGGGAGACCACGAAATCAAATGGGGAGGAAAAACTCTCCTGGACTCAGATTATGCTGATGATTTAAGCATTCTAGATGAAAGTGTGGGCAAAATGAATGAACTTTTAGAGCTTTTGCGAGTTCAGGGTGCTAGAATAGGTTTGAAAATTAATGTTGAGAAGACTAAGTCACTAAGGCCAGGAATAAGTGTAGATGACAAGTTGACGTTGGGCAACGAAAAGATTGATCAGGTGGACAGCTTCACTTACCTTGGTAGTATCAAACAGTTCGTGGTAACGAACTGTAAGTAGGGAGCACTCGTCTCAATGGTAACCAAAACTTTAAAAAACGGAATTTTGATACCAATAGATACATCAAAAGAATCAAATTTTAATTCTGATTTCAAATATATAAGTTTCATCAAGTTTAATTATGTGGGAGGATCTTTTCATGAAGGAAGTTTTCATGGGGGAAGAGAGATTGCTATGAAGGGGACGCCGGATTTCTCAGCATTATTTAGAAAAAGATCAGAAATTAAATTAAAAAAACAACAAGTTTTTCAACTGAAAGTAAGCAGCAACATCAAAACTTAAAACGAACTGAAAATATTACATATATGATTGGGTTCACCCCCTAGTCAGTACCTCGCTCTTTAAGCCAAAGATTTTTTGGTACTTTTATAAGAGCTATTTATTCTAATTAACGGCCTTTGTGATTAAGCGGTCATTTTTAAAGAATTGGAACAAAATTCGAACTTAGCGTAAAGAGCAAGGTACTAACTAGGGAGCGAACCCCCTAATATACGTATTAAAAATACATGAATATAGAAGTTCATTACGTAAGTTAATTCGTAAGTTACGTATATTTATTACTAATAAAAACATTCGTAAATAAAATTAAACAAGTTTCGAGAAAGCCATTTAACCAAATCAAAGTAAAATTAATATCCAAATTTTGTTTTAACTCTTCATGTTCGGTGAGCCAAAATCAAAACCTGTATTAATTCAAAAACGTTCAAAAATTAAATAAAAAAAAGAAGTTTTTTTAACTGAAAGTAAGAAACGACGTTAAAACTTAAAACGAACAGAAATTATCCCGTATATGAAAGGGGCTGTCCCCTCCTCAACGCCTCGCTCTTTACGCTAAAGTTTTTTGTTGTTAAAAAAAATAGAGTTATGAGAAAGTCAAACTTTAGCGTAAAGAGCGAGGCGTTAAGGAGGGGACAGCCCATTTCATATACGGAATAATTTCTGTTCGTTTTAAGTTTTAATGTCGTTCCTTACTTTCAGTTAAATAAAACTTGTTTTTTTTATCTAATTATTAGTAAAGACGGTGGGAGCAGTGAAGATGTTAAAAGTAGAATAGCCAAGGCTCAGGGTGTTTTTTTTTTTTTCAAAGTTAAAATTTTTTTTGGAAGAAGAGGAAGATAAGTCTACAAACTAAGATTAAAATATTAGAAGCTACATTGATTCAGTGGTCAAATATGGCTCTGAAGCATGGGTGCTCCGAAAAGCGGATGAAGATTTACTAGATGTTTTTCAGAGAAATTGTCTACGGATTGTTCCGGGGACCTGGCTGACTGACCGACCGTATTAAAACAGTAGGCTGTACGAAAGTGTGGTTCAATTCTGCTTTCTAGGGCTATGATGAGAGAAATGTTGAGATGGCTAGTGGTTGTTATGCGGATGGAGGATGACCAATAGCCGAAGGTTGTTCGTTTTGGCCAACCGTCTAGGGCTAAATGGAAAGCAGGTCGTCCACAGTTGGGGTGGGAGGATGTCGTAAAGAAAAGTTTAAAGGAAATGGGAACTTCCTGGGACAATGTAAAGAGAGAGGCTTTGAATAGATTGGGATGGAGGAGGAGCGCGCGTAGCTGTTGTTTGCCTCAGGTGGTTTGGTGCTGCGTTGAGCTGTTAGCAGTAGTTATGTAGCTACATGCATGAATACGAATTTCCCCATCCTAGCATGCACAGGAAATGAATAAAAGGTAGATCAATTAGCCAAAGTTTGAAATCACTCATCCATGTAGATAAAATACTTTCCAATTGTTTATTACAAGCTACTATTTAATAGCGATGGAAAAATATTTTCTTATGCTCGAATGCATACCGTGAACAAATCACAAACACAGTGAAAGTGTCTAAGTCCTCTCCCTTGAAGATGATTAAATGAAAAAATAAAAAAAAATAACTAAAAGTAAGGAGCGACATTAAAACTTAAAACCAACAGAAACTATTCTGTATATGAAAAGACCTGTCCCCTCCTCTACGCCTCGCTCTTTAAGCTAAAGTTTTTATTGTTTAAAAAAAAGAGTGGTGAGAAAGAGTCAAACTTTAGCATAAAGACCGAGGCGTTTAGGAGGGGACAGCCCCTTTCATATACAGAATAGTTTCTGTTCGTTTTCAGTTTTAATGTCGCTCTACTTTCAGTTTAAAAAAACTTTTTTTTTATTGAATTTCTGAACGTTTTTGAATAACTGTAGGTTTTGATTTTGGCTCACCGTACATGAATAATTAAAACAAAATTTGCATATTAATTCTACTTTTATTGATTAAATGGCTTTACCGAAAGTGGTTTAATTTTATTTACGAGTAAATATTAGTATTAAACAGAAAAAAATAGCCCAAAGAAACACACACAGACCAAAAACACTCAAAGTGCTCATGAGTGATTTAAAGCGTTTATAAGTGATAAAGGCTTTAGAAGTGACCTAAAACGTTATAGTGTACGTCAAGTTCTTATGAGCTATTTAAAAGCTGCTTACCTAAGAGTACCGTAGAATTTCGCAAAGCAAAAATATTTTTCAAAAACCACATAAAAAATTCTTACCTAAATTTTGTGATAGAAAGTTGCACATGCGAACACTATATTACATCCACAGATAGTCCAAGAGATGACGTTTGAGGTGTGAGTAGTGGCGGATCTTTAGCTTGAAGTTTTCTATCAAAAGTACACGTGTCTCAACGGACCCGCGTCCGAACGTACCTGACTCTCCCCTATCTCTTTGGGCTGTTTGATATTTTTTTGTCTGTGTGTGTCGCTTTGAGCTATATGTGTCTCTTTGAGCTGTTTGAGTCTTTTTGGTCTGTTTGTGTCTCTTTGGGCTGTGTGTGTCTCTTTTGGCTTTGGGTGTCTCTTTGGGATGTGTGTGTCTCCTTAGGCTGTGTGTGTCTCTTTGGGCTGTATGTGTCTCTTTGGGCTGTTTGAGTCTTTTTGGTTTGTGTGTCTCTTTGGGCTGTTTGTGTCTCTTTGGGCTGTGTGTGTCTCTTTAGGCTATCTGTGTCTCTTTGGGCTGTTTGAGTCTTTTTGGTCTGTGTGTGTTTCTTTGGGTTGTTTATGTCTCTTTGGGCTGTTAGCGTCTCTTTGGGCTGCGTGTGTCTCTTATGGCTATTTGTGTCTCTTTGGGCTGTTTGAGTCTCTTTGGGCTGTTTGAGTCTTTTTGGTCTGTGTGTGTCTCTTTGGGCTATGTGTGTCTCTTTGGGCTGTTTGAGTCTCTATGGGATGTGTGTGTCTCTTTGGGCTATGTGTATCTCTTTGCGCTGTTTGAGTCTTTTTGGTCTGTGTGCGTCTCTTTAGGCTGTTTGTGTCTCTTTGGGCTGTGTGTGTCTCTGTGGGCTGTGTGTGTCTCTTTGGACTGTGTGTGTCTCTTTGGGCTGTTTAAGTTTTTTTGGTCTGTGTGTGTCTCTTTAGACTGTGTGTGTGTCTGTGGTCTTTGTTCGTCTCTTTGGCCATTTTGAGTTTTTTTTGTCTGTATGTGTATCTTTTGGATGTGTGTGTCTCTGTGATCTTTTGGCGTGTCTTTGGGCTGTGTGTTTCTCGTTCGGCTGTGTGTGTCTCCTAGGTCTGTGTGTGTATCTTTGTTCTGTTTGTGTCTCTTTGGGCTGTTGGTGTCTCTCTGGGATGTGTCTGTCTCTTTGGGATGTGTATGTCTCTTTGGGCTTTGTGTGTCTCTTTGGGCTGTTTGAGTCTTTTTGGTCTGTGTGTGTCTCTTTGGGCTGTATGTGTCTTTTTGGGCTATGTGTGTCTCTTTGGGCTGTTTGAGTCTTTTTTGTCTGTGTGTGTATCTTTGGGCTGTGTGTGTCTTTTTGGGCTTTGTGTGTCTCTTTGGGCTGTGGGTGTCTCTTTGGGCTGTGGGTGTCTCTTTGTGATGTGTGTGTCTCTTTAGGCTGTGTGTGACTGTTTGGGCTGTTTGTGTCTCTGAGGGCTGTGGGTGTCTCTCTGGGATGTGTCTGTCTCTTTGGGCTGTGTGTGTCTCTCTGGGCTGTGTGTGTCTCTTTGGGCTGTTTGAGTCTTTTTGGTCTCTGTGTGTCTCTTTAGGCCGTTTGTGTCTCTTTGAGCTGTATGTGTCTCTTTGGGCCATGTGTGTCTCTTTGGGCCATGTGTGTCTCTTTTGGCTGTTTGAACTTTTTGGTCTGTGTGTGTCTCTTTGGGCTGTATTGGGTCTCTTTGGGCTGTTTGAGTCTTTTTGGTCTGTATGTGTCTCTTTGGGCTGTGTGTGTCTCTTTCGGCTGTGTGTGTCTCTTTGGGCTGTGGGTGTCTCTTTGGGTTGTTTGTGTCTTTTTGGTCTGTTTGTGTCTCTTTGGGCTTTGTGTGTCTCTTTGGGCTGTGTTTTTCTCTTTGGTCTGTGTGTGTCTCTTTGAGCTGTTTGTGTCTCTTTTGGCTGTTTGTGTCTCTCTGGGATGTGTCTCTTTGGGCTGTTTGAGTGGTTTTTGTCTGTGTGTGTCTCCTTAGGCTGTGTTTGTCTCTTTGGGCTGTATGTGTCTCTTTGGGCTGTTTGAGTCTATTTGGTCTTTGTGTGTCTCTTTGGGCTGTTTGTGTCTCTTTGGGCTGTGTGTGTCTCTTTAGGCTATCTGTGTCTCTTTGGGCTGTTTGAGTCTTTTTGGTCTGTGTGTGTTTCTTAGGGTTGTTTATGTCTCTTTGGGCTGTTAGCGTCTTTTTGGGCTGCGTGTGTCTCTTAGGGCTATGTGTGTCTCTTTGGGCTGTTTGAGTCTTTTTGGGCTGTTTGAGTCTTTTTGGTCTGTGTGTGTCTCTTTGGGCTATTTGTGTCTCTTTGGGCTGTTTGTGTCTCTCTGGGATGTGTGTGTCTCTTTGGGCTATTTGTATCTCTTTGCGCTGTTTGAGTCTTTTTGGTCTGTGTGAGTCTCTTTAGGCTGTTTGTGTCTCTTTGGGCTGTGTGTGTCTCTGTGGACTGTGTGTGTCTCTTTGGACTGTGTGTGTCTCTTTGGGCTGTTTAAGTTTTTTTTGGTCTGTGGGTGTCTCTTTGGACTGTGTGTGTCTCTTTGGGCTATGTGTGTCTCTTTGGGCTGTTTGAGTCTTTTTGGTCTGTGTGTGTATCTTTGGGCTGTTTGTGTCTCTTTGGGCTGTGTGTGTTTCTTTGGGCTATGTGTGTCTCTTTGGGCTGTTTGGGTCTTTTTGGTCTGTGTGTGTTTCTTTGTTCCGTTTGTGTCTCTTTGGGCTGTTGGTGTCTCTCTGGGATGTGTCTGTCTCTTTGGGATGTGTCTGTCTCTTTGGGCTTAGTGTGTCTCTTTGGGCTGTTTGAGTCTTTTTGGTCTGTGTGTGTCTCTTCGGATTATGTGTGTCTCTTTGGGCTGGGTGTGTCTCTTTTGGCTGATTGAGTCTTTTTGGTCTGTGTGTGTATCTTTTGGCTGTTTGTGTCTCTTTGGGCTGTGTGTGTCTCTTTGGGCTGTGTGTGTCTCTTTGGGCTGTGGGTGTCTCTTTGGGATGTGTGTTTCTCTTTAGGCTGTGTGTGCCTGTTTGGGCTGTTTGTGTTTCTCAGGGCTGTGGGTGTCTCTCTGGGATGTGTATGTCTCTTTCGGCTGTGTGTGTCTCTCTGGGCTGTGTGTGTCTCTTTGGGCTGTTTGAGTCTTTTTGGTCTCTGTCTGTCTCTTTAGGCCGTTTGTGTCTCTTTGAGCTGTATGTGTCTCTTTGGGCCATGTGTGTCTCTTTGGGCCATGTGTGTCTCTTTTGGCTGTTTGAACTTTTTGGTCTGTGTGTGTCTCTTTGGGCTGTATTGGGTCTCTTTGGGCTGTTTGAGTCTTTTTGGTCTGTTTGTGTCTCTTTGGGCTGTGTGTGTCTCTTTCGGCTGTGTGTGTCTCTTTGGGCTGTGCGTGTCTCTTTGGGGTGTTTGAGTCTTTTTGGTCTGTATGTGTCTCTTTGGGCTGTGTGTGTCTCTTTGGGCTGTGTGTTTCTCTTTGGTCTGTGTGTGTCTCTTTGAGCTGTTTGTGTCTCTTTTGGCTGTTTGTGTCTCTCTGGGATGTGTCTCTTTGGGCTGTTTGAGTGGTTTTTGTCTGTGTGTGTCTCTATAGGCTGTTTTTGTCTCTTAGGGCTGTCTGTGTCTTTTTGGGCTGTTTGCGTCTTTTTGGTCTTTGTGTGTCTATTTGTGCTGTTTGTGTCTCTTTAGGTTGTTTGAGTCTTTTTGGTCTGTGTGTGTCTCTTTGGGCTTTGTGTGTCTCTTTGGGCAGTGTTTTTCTCTTTGGTCTGTGTGTGTCTCTTTGGGCTGTTTGTGTCTCTTTTGGCTGTTTGTGTCTCTCTGGGATGTGTCTCTTTGGCCTGTTTGTGTTGTTTTTGTCTGTGTGTGTCTCTTTAGGCTGTTTGTGTCTCTTCGGGCTGTATGTGTCTCTTTGGGCTGTTTGAGTCTTTTTGGTCTGTTTGTGTGTCTCTTTGGGCTGTTTGAGTCTCTTTTGGCTGGGTGTGCCTCTTTGGGCTGTGTGTTTCTCTTTGGGCTGTTTGAGTCTCTTTGGGCTGGGTGTTCCTCTTTGGGCTGTGTGTGTCTCTTTGGGCTAATTGAGTCGTTTTGTTCTTTGTGTGTCTCTTTAGGCTATGTGTGTCTCTTTGGGTTGTGTATGTCTCTTTGGGCTATGTGAGTCTTTTTGGTCTGTTTGTGTCTCTTTGGGCTGTGTGTGCCTCTTTGGGCTGTGTGTGTCTCTTAGGCCTGTGTGTTTCTCTTTGGGCTGTTTGAGTCTCTTTTGGCTGGGTGTGCCTCTTTGGGCTGTGTGTTTCTCTTTGGGCTGTTTGAGTCTCTTTGGGCTGGGTGTGCTTCTTTGGGCTGTGTGTTTCTCTTTGGGTTATTTGAGTCATTTTGGTCTTTGTGTGTCTCTTTGGGCTGTTTGTGTCCCTGGTATGTGTGTGTCTCTTTGGTTTATGTGTGTCTCTTTGGGATGTGTGTGTCTCTTTGGGCTATTTGAGTCTTTTTGGTCTGTGTGTTTGTCTTTGGGCTGTTTGTGTCTCTTTAGTCTGTGGGATTTCTTTTTGAGATGTGTGTGTCTCTTTTGGCTGTGTGTGTCTCTTTGGGCTGTATGTGTCTCTTTGGGCTATGTGTGTCTCTTTGGGCTGTGTGTGTATTTTTGGGCTGTGTGTGTCTCTTTGGGTTGTTTGAGTCTTATGGTCCGTGTGTGTCTCTTTGGGCTTTGTGTCTCTTTGGGCTGTGTTTTTCTCTTTGGTCTGTGTGTGTCTCTTTGGGCTGTTTGTGTTTCTTTTGGCTGTGTGTGTCTCTCTGGGATGTGTCTCTTTGGGCTGTTTGAGTCTTCTCTGTCTTTCTGTGTCTTTTTAGGCTGTTTGTGTCTCTTTGAGCTTAGTGTGTCTCTCTGGACTGTGTGTGTCTCTTTGGGCTGTGTGTGTCTGTTTGGGCTGTTTGAGTCTTTTTGGTCTGGTGTGTCTCTTTAGGCTGTTTGTGTCTCTTTGGGCTGTGTTTGTCTCTCTGGGATGTTTGTGTCTCTTTGGGCTGATTGAGTCTTTTTGGTCTGCGTGTTTCTCTTTGGGCTGTTTGTGTCTCTTTGGGCTGTGGGTATCTCTTTGGGATGTGTGTGTCTCTTTAGGCGGTGTGTGTCTCTTTGGGCTTTGTGTGTCTCTTTGGGCTTTGTGTGTCTCTTTGGGCTGTGTGTGTCTCTTTGGTCTGTGTGTGTCTCTTTGGGCTGTTTGAGTTTTTTGGTCTCTGTGTCTCTGTTTGGGCTGTTTGTGTCTCTTTGGGCTGTGTTTGTCTCTCTGGGCTTTGTGTGTCTCTTTGGGCTGTTTGAGTCTTTGGTTTATGTGTTTCTCTTTGGGCTGTGTGTGTCTCTTTGGGCTATGTATGTCTCTTTGGGCTGTTTGGGTCTTTTTTGTCTGTGTGTGTCTCTGTTCCGTTTATGTCTCTTTGGGCTTTTGGTGTCTCTCTGGGCTGTTTGAGTCTTTCTGGTCTGTGTTTGTCTCTTCGGACTGTTTGTGTCTCTTTGGGCTATGTGTGTCTCTTCGGGCTGATTGAGTCTTTTTGTTCTGTGTGTGTCTCTGGGGATGGTTGTGTCTCTTTGGATTGTGTGTGTCTCTTTGGTCTGTGTGTGTCTCTTTGGACTGTTTGAGTCGTTTTGGTCTTTGTGTGTCTCTCTGGGCTGTTTGTGTCTCTTTGGGCTGTGTTTGTCTCTCTGGGATGTGTGTGTATATTTGGAATATGTGTGTCTCTTTGGGCTGTGTGTGTCTCTTTTAGCTGTTTGACTCTTTTTGGTCTGTGTGTGTTTCTTTGGGCTGTTTGTGTCTCTTTGGGCTGTGTGTGTCTCTGTGGGATGTTTGTTTCTCTTTAGGCTGCGTTTGTCTCTGTGGGCTGTTTGTGTCTCTTTGGATTTTGTGTGTCTCTTTGGTGTGTATGTGTCTCTTTGGGCTGTTTGAGTCGTTTTGGTCTTTGTGTGTCTCTTTGGGCTGTTTGTGTCTCTTTGGGCTGTGTTTGTCTCTCTGAGATGTGTTTGTCTCTTTGGAATATGTGTGTCTCTTTGGGCTGTGTGTGTTTCTTTTAGCTGTTTGAGTCCTTTTGGTCTGTTTGTGCTTCTTTGGGCTGTTTGTGTCTCTTTGGGCTGTGGGTGTCTCTCTTGGATATATGTTTCTCTTTCAGATGTGTGTGCCTCTCTGGGCTGTGTGTGTCTCTTTGGGCTGTTTGAGTCTTTTTGGTCTGTGTCATTCTCTTTTGGCCGTTTATGTCTCTTTGAGCTGTGTGTGTCTCTTTTGGCCATGTGTGTCTCTTTGGGCTTGTAAGGTATATAAGGTTTCTCCTTTACTAAGATGGCCAATAAATTTGGTAGTGTGATGTAAAAGTAGTCGTTGTACAAGAGACCAATGCTCGGAATTCACTAACAACAAATTTTATTTACAAAAGAAGATTAAAACAAACATTTTCTAATTCTGTTTAATCTGAATATTTCCAAACCTATTCTAGGTCTAAGGTCTAATCATCTACTTGTTCAATCCACCAATGTTTATCGAAAAGAAAAAGATTAAGTTAATTCTAGGCTAACGAATGTTTCTACTTAAAAAGGTTACACTTAAACAGCTAGTCAAGGCTTGAGTTCTGGGTTATTAAAATCCTTTAGTTCAAGCTATTGTTGAGGTAAGCTAAGAATAACCGTACTTGCTTTTAATTCAAATTTCATTAACCCAAACCAAGAGATTCTCTTATTATTTCTTAAAAAGGGCTGTGTATTGCTTGGACCTTTATTAAGCTTTAACTTTAGCAGGGAATGCTTAATTGAAAATATCTGGACATAAAGGTTTGGAAATTCTTAAGCCGATAATATTGTTCCCTTTTCCCCTAACCTACCTGTTTAAACATTAAGGTCACCTTTGTATAAACATGCAGTACGGGGTTAACGAAATGAAAGAATGATTAAAAAGGTTACGGTGTTCTTCTTGGTATAAACGTCTGAAGATTGCACAAAGGGGGGGGGGGTAATTAATGTTATTGTCCGATAATTCCAGTTTTTGGATATAAGTTCTTTATAAAGTCAAGCTAAGCCTCAAGGGACTCTAGGCTGACAAGGAGAAGCACAAATGGCTCTCCTAGCTTTCTCTTTTTGGTTAAGGTTTCCTTTCCTCTTTAAACCATCAGTTATTCAAAGCTTAAATTTCTGGGAAGAAATTTAATTTGGCTTATTCTAACCTTAAAATGCTATTTTGTCCAAATGGCTCAAGCCTTGTCTAGGTGGAAATACTACCGACACTCATAATCACCTATAATATCATCAACTGTAGATTTCAGTACTAGTTGTTATTAATTTCTCTTATATACGTATTAAAGTTATCTTCCAAATAACAGAAATCTTTAGAGGTTTTCTTCTTATTTTAACTTTTATCTTCAAACTTTTATCCCCAAGGGGAAATTCAGACAGGCAGTGGTAGCTTATCGTAATTACAAAGTAAAACACTTACTCTTTGGTTGATCCAAAAAAGACTACCCAGTTTTCGTTACCGAATCAATATTTTTAGTCCTCTCTTGTTTTATTCTTCTTTCTTCTCATTAGTCCGAGACCATCTTAATAAAATCCCCATAGTAGTTCTTTGTTCAAGAGAATATTTTCCACCTTGTCTGTTAAAAGCCTGTTTTTGTCATATGATACAAATCACATACTACTTTTACTCATTGAGCCCTTCAGTTTGAAATCAATGTTTGGTATTGGAATGTGATTGCCCTTGATGGATCAAGGAGATTATAATTCAAATGTAATATTGTTTCCTCGCTATAGAAAATTAATGCTTTGTTTCACTTAGTGTTAATCAAAAATCACGCTTCTCTATTTTTACAATATAGTAAGACTATGATGACCATCCCAGATTCTAAGAACTTCACACACTTGCGATGCTTACTAGAGTTATTTTGTTAATGAAACCATAACTTTGCTAAGAATCAATTTAGTTCAATTTCTTCCTGTTCTAAATTTACGTGAAATCCTTGAGACTTTTGTTTCCTATAGTCTAACCATAGTTTTGTCAATGTTTTAAGTATAATTCCAATAGAGACTAGTCCTAATAAAGATAGAAATTGATTAAAGGTATTGAGAAAAAATGTCCAATAGCTAGCAGTTTTCCTTCCTTTTTCGTCCTTTAAGGAAATGTGCATTTTTCTTAGCTCAGCTATGCCAATCTGCGTCTTGGAGTTGTTCTGGAAATATATAGAGATCAAATCTTCAAATTCTTTGCTGCATTCGTTTTTTATACCAGCTATGGAGAGGTTGCCTTCTAGGCTAATTATCGATATGTTTAAAGGTGCCATTTCCTTTGTAATCTGTCCCCTATACATACTGTTTATCTTTAACATCTCTGCAGTTAGAGAACATTCTTCTGGCAATTTTACTATTGAGCTGCCTTTTATATATGTGAATTTACTGTTTTTTTGTTTTACATTCGAAATGTAGTCTTACTGACCATCATAATGGATTTGTGATTATACACCTGCTCTGTTGGACTTTTTGTATTGCGATTATGCTTTCCTTTATGATTTTGGTTTGGAACAGTTTTTCAATTAGTATACTGTTTTAAGTATAGATTTATGCATGGCAGGAATTCATTTGTGTGCTCATCATAATAAGTTGTTGAGTGCACAATAGTTGTATACTCTTTTTTCTATATTGTCATCTTCTAAAAAATATTTTGTTTGATCTTTACTTAACCCAAAAAATTTGAACTCATTTTCTATTTGAAAGAAATACGAAGTGTTTGACACTGGGAACGGAATGCTGAACATTTCGAACATTCTGAACCCATGTTGTTTATTTGATATAGAAAAATCACAGATAGCCAAGTATCTCAATTGATGTGTCGTCATATTACAGCTAATCGATTTATAAAGCTCGAGTAAGCCGTAACGTCTTTAATTTACCGATATTCTATAGCCTTTTGACAGTGAATTTTCAATTTCGAAATTTTTCCTAAGGATGTCTGCCAGATCTGTGACAATGAATGGGAAACTTTTATTTTCTGCTTGAAGAACAGAAAGGATTACTGTTTCTGTTTTCTTTACTAACCTTTTTATTTGAATTGAATTTTTTTGTCACTTCCTTGTTTATCTTTTTAAGTTGTCTTATATTTGCTAACCGTCGCTTATAAGTTTTCAACTGGTGTAACAAAAAGACGTTTTTATATAATGTTGGCAACACTAGATAGGGTCTCCTATAAGAATAATTTTCTAATGAACTTTATTGAATGACTCTTTTTTTTTCTTTTTTTTTATAAATATTTGTAGGCTGAAATTTAACTCTTGAAAGAGATTAGATACTAACTCATCTTTCGAACAAAACTCCTCCTAATCCTCCGTGCTAGTAACTCCCGTTTCATAGCCCTATTATGTCCGTGCTAGTGACGTCCATAGGCCTAGTCTTGCACGTGCTAGTGACGCCTTTTTCATAGTCCTTGTCTTTCCGTGTTAGTGACCTTCATAGTCCTAGTCATGTCCGTGCTAGTGAATCCTGTTTCATAGTCCTAGTCTTTCCGTGCTAGTGACCTTCATAGTCCTAGTCTTGTTCGTGCTTGTGACTCCTGTTTCATAGTCCTAGTCTTTCCGTGCTAGTGACCTTCATAGTCCTAGTCTTGTTCCTGTTAGTGACTCTTGGTCACACTAAATCTACTACTAACGGTTAACCTATATCTATAAAACTACGGAATCTGGGCCTGTGCCTACCGGTGGCTCCCTAACCATTGCTTGGAGGCCGCAGTACCTTCGGCAATATTGCCTTAAAATTTTTCTTGGGGTTGGTGTATAGGGATAATAGCTAAACAATATTTTGCTTTGTGGCCTGTTTCACCACAGCGGATACAAGTTGGAGGTTTTTCACATTCCTATTGTCTATGTGGACCCTCGCAAGTCCAGCATTTTATGCGAGCGTCTTTTCTTTCACTAAATTTATTCCTGGAATAATTACCCCTAGTTGGTCCTGAAATATCTTTCTTTCCACGGTTCGAACATTTCTTTGGGTTATTTTTCTAATTTCCTATGTTTTGAAATTCTACTCTCGAGTTATCTCTTTGTTCTGCAGGGGAAGTTTTGTCTCCTGAGTCAACCACCGTTGCTCCCAAAGACATATCTGAGGAGTCCCTATACGTTAAATCAATCAGTTCAAATCTTTTTGTCAGTGCTAATAATTAAACTTTTCCTGAACTCCTTTGTATTTGTTTAAGGGTGGTAAATCCATGAATGGATTTCATTGGGATATGCCAGTAACGAGATGGGAGGCGCTTGCTCCACAAATAGGTTTTGAAGCCTACTTGTGACCATGGCATCTCTATATTGCCCTTCTAGAGCGTTTATTCTAGACTGTGCGTCTTGTAGTGCAATTTCGAACTCTTTGATTTTGTTTTTATTTGAACTCATGATTGTTCTATCCTTATAAACTCTTAATGTGGAAACCTTTTGAACCTTTAAATTGTTTTAAACTAAAAAATGAGTTAGTTTATAAATTGCGTAAGAATTAGCTCAATATATCGATTTAAATTAACCCTCAAGGTTAATATTATAATTACACACACTTGAGGATGATTAACCTATGGCTCTATTTAAGTAAATTAAAGACGATTCGGATACTAGAACTTGTAGCAAGGAGAAAGAAAAGCAGAAGAAAGAAAGAATCTTAGGAAGATAAAAGATAAAAGTCTGTCTGAGTTTCCCCTTAAGGTTAAAATTTTCTCTCATGAACACTTTTTCAAACTTTTATGTCTTGGATAGGTTTGGAAAACCGAACACACACCTTCTTATGAGGAACAGAGGACTAAATTTTACTAAATTTTATCAATTTAATTTATCCTCCCCCACTTAAACGAATGTTGCTCCGAACTTGAGTACCGCTGCGACCAGTTGTAATGAACCTTAGTACCGCTGTGACCAGTTGTACCGAACCTGAGTACCGCTGCGACCAGTTGTACCGAATCTGTGTACTGCTGCGACCAGTTGTACCGAACCTGAGTACAGCTGCGACCAGTTGTAAGATTGTCCCTTACTCAAAGGCCTAATAATTTTGGTAGTGTGATACAAACTGAGGAGTTGGGTAAGAAATCGGTACTCAGAATTCAGTGACACCTGATTTTATTTACTAAAGAAGAAGAAATGAAAAATATTCTGGTTCTAATTATGTTAATTATTTCCAACCCTCTTCTAGGTCTAAGGTCTAATGATCTACTTGTTCAATCCACCAATGTCTACCGAAAAGAAAACGATTAAGTTAATCCTAGGCTAACGAATGTTTCTACTTAAAAAGGTTACACTTGAACAGCTAGTCAAGGCTTGAATTCTGGGTTATTAAAATCCTTTAGTTCAAGCTATTGTTGAGCTAAGCTAAGAATAACCGTACTTGCTTTTAATCCCATTTTCATTAGCCCAAACCAAGAGATTCTCTTATGATTTCTTAAAAAGGGCTGTGTATTGCTTGGAGCTTTATTCAGCTTTAACTTTAGCAGGGATAACTTAATTGAAAATATCTGGAAATAAAGGTTTGAAAATTCTTAAGCTAACAATATTGTTCCCTTTTCCCCTACCCTACCTGTTTAAACATTAAGGTCACCTTTGTATAAACATGCAGTGCTGGGTTAACGAAATGAAAGAATGATTAAAAAGGGAACGGTGTTCCTCTTCGTATAAACGTCTGAAGATTGCACAAGGGGGGGGGGGGTAAGTAATGCTATTGTCCGACAATTCCAATTTTTGGATATAAGGTCTTTGTAAAGTCAAGCGAAGCCTCAAGGGACTCAAGGCTGACAAGGGGAAGCACAAATGGATCTCCTAGCGTTCTCTTCTTGGTTAAGGTTCCGTTCCTCTTTGAACCCTCAGTTATTCAAAGCTTAAATTTCTGGGAAGAAATTTAATTTAGCTTATTTTAACCTTAAAATGCTGTTTTGTCCAAATAGCTCAAGCCTTGTCTATCCGGAAATACTACTTAAACTCAAAATCACCTATTTTATATTAAATGTAGATTTCAGCACTAGTTGTTATTATTTTCTCCCATATACCTATTAAAGTTATCTCCGAATGACAGAAATATTTAGAGGTTTACTTCTTATTTTAAATTTATTTTCAAACTTTTGTCTCCAAGTGGAATTCAGACAGACAGTGGTAGTGTATCGTAATTACAAAGTAAACCACTTACTGCTATGTTTGATCCAAAAAAGACTACCCTGTTTTCGTCCCCGAATCCCTATTTTAAGTTCTTTCTCTTATTTTGTTCTTCTTTCTTCTCATTGGCCCGAGACCAGTTTGATGTAATCCCAATAATAGTTCTTTGTTCAAAAGATTAGTTTCCGCTTTGTCTATTAAAATCCTGTTTTTGTCATGTGATACAAGTCGCGTAATGCTTCTTGCCATTGAGCCCTTGAGTTTGAAACGGAGGTCCGGTATTTGCATTTTATGGCCCTTGATGGATCAAAGGTATTCTTATTCAAATGCAATGTTGTTTCCTTACACCAAGAAAATTAATACTTCCTTTCCTTTAGAATTACTCAAAAGTCATACTTTGTTATTTTTACAATTTAGTCAGGTTATGATGGCGTTCCCACATTCTCACAGGCTGTTTGACTCTTTTTGGTCTGTGTGTTTCTCTTTGGGCTATTTGTGTCTCTTTAGTCTGTGGGTGTCTTCTTGAGATGTGTGTGTCTCTTTAGGCTTTGTCTGTCTCTTTGGGCTGTATGTGTCTATTTGGGCTGTTTGAGTATGTTTGGTCTGTGTGTGTCTCTTTGGACTGTGTGTGTCTCTTTTGGCTGTGTGTGTCTCTTTGGGTTGTGTGTGTCTCTTTGGGCTTTGTGTGTCTCTTTGGGCTGTGTTTGTCTCTTTGGTCTGTGTATGTCTCTTTGGGCTGTTTGTGTCTCTTTGGGCTGTGTTTGTCTCTCTGGGATGTGTGTGTATCTTTGGAATATGTGTGTCTCTTTGGGCTGTGTGTGTCTCTTTTAGCTGTTTGAATCTGTTTGGTCTGTGTGTGTTTCTTTTGGCTGTTTGTGTCTCTTTGGGCTGTGGGTGTCTCTTTGGGATGTGTGTTTCTCTTTAGGCTGCGTTTGTCTCTTTGGGCTGTTTGTGTCTCTTTGGATTGTGTGTGTCTCTTTGGTGTGTATGTGTCTCTTTGGGCTGTTTGAGTCGTTTTGGTCTTTGTGTGTCTCTTTGGGCTGTTTGTGTCTCTTTGGGCTGTGTTTGTCTCTCTGAGATGTGTTTGTATCTTTGGAATATGTGTGTCTCTTTGGGCTGTGTGTGTTTCTTTTAGCTGTTTGAGTCCTTTTGGTCTGTTTGTGTTTCTTTTGGCTGTTTGTGTCTCTTTGGGCTGTGGGTGTCTCTCTTGGATGAGTGTTTCTCTTTCAGCTGTGTGTGCCTCTCTGGGCTGTGTGTGTCTCTTTGGGCTGTTTGAGTCTTTTTGGTCTGTGTCATTCTCTTTTGGCCGTTTGTGTCTCTTTGAGCTGTGTGTCTCTTTCGGCCATGTGTATCTCTTTGGGCTGTTTGACTCTTTTTGGTCTGTGTGTTTCTCTTTGGGCTGTTGGTGTCTCTTTAGTCTGTGGGTGTCTTTTTGAGATATGTGTGTCTCTTTAGGCTGTGTCTCTCTCTTTGGGCTGTATGTGTCTATTTGGGATGTTTGAGTCTTTTTGGCCTGTGTGTGTCTCTTTGGGCTGTGTTTGTCTCTTAGGGCTGTGTGTGTCTCTTTGGGCTGTGTGTGATTCTTTGGGTTGTTTGAGTCTTTTAAGTCTGTGTGTGTCTCTTTGGGCTTTGTGTGTCTCTTTGGGTTTTGTTTTTCTCTTTGGTCTGTGTGTGTCTCTTTGGACTGTTTTTGTCTCTTTTGGATGTTTGTATCTCTCTGGGATGTGTCTCTTTGGGCTGTTTGAGTCTTTTTTGTCTGTGTGTGTCTCTTTAGGCTGTTTGAGTCTTTTTGGTCTGGTGTGTCTCTTTAGGCTGTTTGTGTCTCTTTGGGTTGTGTGTGTCTCTCTGGGATGTTTGTGTCTCTTTGGGATGATTGAGTCTTTTTGGTCTGTGTGTGTCTCTCTGTGTTGTTTGTGTCTCTTTGGGCTGTGGGTATCTCTTTGGGATGTAAATGTCTCTTTAGGCTGTGTGTGTCTCTTTTGGCAGTTTTTGTCGCTTTAGGCTGTGTGTGTCTCTTTGGTCTGTTTGTGTATCTTTGGGCTCTTTGAGTCTTTTTGGTCTGTGTGTGTCTCTTTGGCCTGTTTGTGTCTGTTTGGGCTGTGGGTGTCTCTTAGGGATATATGTGTCTCCTTAGGCTGTGTGTCTCTTTGGGTTGTGTATGTCTCTTTGGGCTATTTGAGTCTTTTTGGTCTGTTTGCGTCTCTTTGGGCTCTATGTGCCTCTTTGGGCTGTGTGTTTCTCTTTGGGCTGTTTGAGTCTCTTTGGGCTGCGTTTGCCTATTTGAGCCGTGTGTCTTGGGCTATTTGAGTCGTTTTGGTCTTAGTGTATTTCTTTGGGCGTTTTGTGTGTCTTTGGGCTGTGTTTGTCTTTCTGGGATGTGTGTGTTTCTTTGGGCTATGTGTGTCTCTTTGGGCTGTTTGTGTCTCTTTGGGCTGATTGAGTCTTTTTGGTCTGTGTGTGTTTCAATGGCTGTTAGTGTCTCTTTGGGCTGTGGGTGTGTCTCTGGGATGTGTGTGTCTCTTTGGGCTATGTGTGTCTCTTTGGGCTGTGTGTGTCTCTTTGGGCTGTTAGAGTCTATTTGGGCTGTGTGTGTCTCTTTGGTCTGTGCGTGTCTCTTATGGCTGTTTGAGTCTTTTTGGTCCGTGTGTGTCTCTTTGGGCTGTTTGTGTCTCTTTGAGCTGTGGATGTCTCTTAGGGATATTTGTGTCTCTTTAGGCTATGTGTGTCTCTTTGGGTTGTGTATGTCTCTTTGGGCTATGTGAGTCATTTTGGTCTGTTTGTGTCTCTTTGGGCTGTGTGTGCCTCTTTGGGCTGTGTGCGTCTCTTTGGGCTTTGTGTTTCTCTTTGGGCTGTTTGAGTCTGTTTGGTCTGTGCGTGTCTCTTTTGGCTGTTTGTGTCTCTTTGAGTTGTGGGGGTCTCTTAGGGATATGTGTATCTTTTTAGGCTGTTTGTATGGGTTGTGTATGTTTCTTTGGGCTATTTGAGTTGATTTTGGTCTGTTTGTGTCTCTTGGAGATGTGTGTGCCTCTTTGGGCTGCGTGTGTCTCTTTTTGCTGTTTGTGTCTCTTTTTGCTGTTTGTGTCTCTCTGGGATGTGTCTCTTTGGGCTGTTTTATTCTTTTTTGTCTGAGTGTGTCTCTTTAGGCTGTTTGTGTCTCTTTGGGCTGTGTGTGTCTCTCTGGACTGTGTGTATCTCTTTGGGCTGTGTGTGTCTCTTTGACACACACAGCCCAAAACAAATCTTCCTTCACATCCAAGGTATCACAAACTTTTTCATTTTCCTCTATATTTTTTCCTGCAACTCTATCTCGGTTAAACCAATATATATATATATATATATATATATATATATATATATATATATATATATCCCCCCCCCACACATATATATATATATATATATATATATATATATATATATATATATATATATATATATATATATATATATATATATATATATATATATATATATATATATATATATATATATATATATATATATATATATATATATATATATATATATATATATATATATATATATATATATATATATATATATATATATATATATATATTTATTGCAAAACAAAAGCCTCTTTGGGCCATGGCAAAAACAAACACAATTGCATATAAAGTCAAAATACATGATAATCACATATATAACAAAAACTAAGCATAGCCCACAGCAAATAAAAATAAAATTACATAGCAATTGCAGCACAAACGCACACACAATACTATAAAACTAACTCACATAATTACACACAATGTCACACACATAATAATAATAATAATAATAATAATAATAATAATCGTGTATTCAAAAGCCTTTCTACGGGGCCATATACACTATACATCAAATATAACACGAAAACAAAAATAAAACTCCCTTCAGCATTTTTATTCCAAACCATAACAAATCTTCTCCACAATAGTTCCTTTTTCTTATCTTTGGTGCCTGATCAGCAAATCTACATAATCTACACATGAGGCTAGGTACCGTCTGAGACAACATGCCCCGAAGTGAAAAATTACTTTTCCCCAAAATACCCTCCCTCAAATCAGTAAGCCCCTGGCACTGGCACAGAAAATGGTCCAGAATTTCCTCTTCAATATTACAAATGGGTCACGTGTACCTAGACGCCGGGAACCCCTTACCTCTATCAAATACTTTACTCCTCCATCTTAAAGGCAAACAGTTGGCCCGCAGCTGCAACCAATATGGAAAATACTTACTTGGTAAATTAAATTATATATATATATATATATATATATATATATATATATATATATATATATATATATATATATATATATATATATATATATATATATATATATATATATATATATATATATATATATATATATATATATATATATATATATATATATATATATATATATATATATATATATATATATATATATATATATATATATATATATATATATATATATATATATATATATATATATATATATATATATATATATATATATATATATATATATATATATATATATATATATATATATATATATATATATATATATATATGCTTCAAACACCACAAAATCTCACTATCAGCCAAGAGCCTAGCCGACTATTCCTGCACACAGAGCACAGAAATCGATATCTATCATCTTATATTTGAGCTCCTTGAGTCGAAAGATCTACTGGAAGATATCTGAGAATATCTAATAAATAAGAGACAACCAAGCCAGTAGCTCTGTAGCCCATAGAGTGAAGTAAAAGGAAAAGGGCTAAATAGTATCAACTGAAAAGCCCGCCTGCTGTGAAATAGAAGAAGAAAGAAAAGAAGAATACAGATGTAGTAAAGACAGGGCAATGCCACTATGACAATGATAATGAAAAAGCTAAGTTATTTGCAACTCTTTTTGTTAATAAGCTAACATCAAATAATCGAAGCAAAATGTCCCCAATTCCTATGAAACCACGCCCAGTATCCGAGTATATAACTAGTCCATTTTCAATCCAGGAAATGAATATTGCAATACATCATATTAGGACCGAAACGAGCAGCAGCTATGACAATATATACCCTACATGGATGAAGAATCTCACCCTTTCATACAAACAAGAACTGCTGAATTGTTATAATCACGCTTGGGCGTCTTCTATGTTCTCCAATGTATTGAAATGTTCGTCCCTCCTACCAATCCTTAAGAAAAATAAACCCAAAGATAACCCTGAGTCCTATAGGCCCATAATGATTACTCCCGTGATGGGGAAAATAATGGAGAAAATAATCTATTACAGACTCCTCTGGTTTGTTGAAAAAAATTATATGATCCCTCACACTCAAACTGGATTGAGGAAACACCACTCGCCAACAGATGCTTTCATTTTGCTAACAAATGCAATAAAAAAATCATTCTCAAAAAATAATGTCCTAGTTGCAGCTTTCCAAGATTCTGAAGGGACGTGTGACAATTTGAACCACCAAATCATTTTAAGTGAGCTTGCATCTATTGGACTATCTCCCAAGCTAGTATTTTTTATAAAATCCTTCATAGAAATGCCAGGTTTCATTTTTCGTGTTGGTTCAGCCTCTCCATCGCTAAAGACATTAACCAAAAGCCTACTTCGGGGAGCCTTATTCAGTTGGCTCCTCTTTGCCTTATATCTCTGGGACCTGAACCTACCCCACACGAATCTATATTATGCTGATCATCTGGTGCTGTGGCCATCTGGCAACACCTTTTAGATAGTATAATCAAATCTGCGAAAGTCATTTTTACAATTTGAAGAATTCCCCCAACATTCAAATTTACCCATTGCACCTACCAAGTCAAAAATAATCCAATTTTATCGAAAGCGAGACCATGTTAAATGCAAAACTGATTCTAAATAAAACAACTATTCCAAAAGACAATCATATTAATTACCTAGGTCTCATGCTTGAACAAAAACTTAATTTCCTCATCCACATTTCAAACACAATAAAAAAATGCTATGGAAAAACAAATATACTAAAAAGACTTCTTTCCACACCCTGGGGCTGTAAGGAGAAAACCTTACTCCAGTTTTGAAAATCACATATAAGATCCTATATTAACTGTGAGCTCATCGTATATGGTGCATGTGCAAAGACCCAGATGCAAAAAATTGAAACAACACAAAATGATATAATATGTCTCATATTTGGTCTTAGGAAAGCCACAAGCACCAAGTTTCTGCTTAGGGAGAGTGGATTAACAACAATAAGGGAGAGACGTAGCTTTCTCTTGACAAAACATCTTACAAAAATTGAATCAAATAGCTCACACACCCTACATAATTGGTTAAGAAATCCAGCCATGTATAGAGGCATTGCAGATGAGTATGCGAACATTCAGAAGAAGTTCCCCGTAGCAGCAAAGTCTATTGCACCCACTTTCCCCCAATCTCCTCCATGGAAATGGTCAAGTCCCATAGTAAATACTGATTTCTCAAAGTGGAATAAAGATTTAACCCCAATTGCTTTTGTCCAGAAAAAATTTGCTGAACTTAAAATAATTACCTATAAAAATCACATCCAAATATTTATTGATGGGTCAAAAATGAATGAGAAGGTAGCAAGTCGTGCTTTCCTTTCTCACCTGAAAATTGCAATGTGAGAGAGATTATATAATAATTTATCTATAATGTCTGCTGAGTTAAATGTCATAATCATGGCATTAGAACACCTTAAGGAAAACCAAACTTTGATTGCAAATTCAAATAATATTATTGTATATTCCGACTCTTCATCAAGCCTTGAGTTGCTGGCCTCAGCTCCTCAGTATAAGATAAGTTTTTTAATTCAAGTGGTTCAATTCCCCTGTCCCCTCTTTGCAGGCATTGTAATATGAATAATGAAACAATTGACCATTGTCTGTTTGAATGTAATATGCTGACGTCTGCACAACATACCTTGCTTTGTAAACTGTTAAAATGCTTCAAACACCAGAAAATCTCACTATCAGCCAAGAGCCTAGCCAACTATACCGGTAGACTCCGAAGCCGCGCCAAAAAGTCGGAGGTGTGTCGCCGAAAAAAAACGATGGCGCACCACCGAGCTTGCATCAGCTCGCAGACGCTGCTGCTGATTCTACCGGCGGCGGCGTCACTAGTAAGCCACCGTTTTTTTTTTGTTTTTTTTCTGTCTTTTTTGGTTATCGATATCGACCTCCGGGCTTCAACCGTCATCCCGGCTAATCTGTTTCTTAAGAATAAATACTGTCATCTTGGGCTCGCCATGTATAGGCCTATTGGTTCGTAGGAAGGAGAAGAAGAAATTTTTCTTGAAACAAAAATTCTACCTTCCACTTTAAAATTCTGTTCATTTTCTTTTTTATTTTTCGGATGAAAAGAGGTAGGTAAAAGAGCATTAGGCAATTCAGGATGTTATCATAGGCAGCGCAATCGATCTGTCTAAGTAACAGTTTATAGAATTAGCAGTATGATCATTCCTTCTCTCACCCATTATAAAGACCCGGACCGGGGTGCGAGTGCTCCAGAGAACGTTTTTGCAGATATAAACATAAGCGGCATCAGATCTTTTCACGGGTAGACAAGTTAGATTTCTCTTGGACGCGAAACCTGGCTTCAACGTTGGAACACTTGTTTTGAAGAAACTAATTTTAAATTAATTTATTCCAATACATACATGAAAATCGGTAGTTAGTAGTGTAATGTTATTATTAGATGTTTTTAGGAATTAAAAATAGGTTTCGAAGTCTCAAGTTGGTTTCAAAGGCATTTTGAGAAAGTTTCTGCCAAAATACGTGTTCCAGGGTAATTGGACCGCTGATGGCATATCAAATGAGAGGAGCTGTTTGTACGTGCCGATATAAATAAATATATATATATATATATATATATATATATATATATATATATATATATATATATATATATATATATATATATATATATATATATATATATATATATATATATATATATATATATATATATATATATATATATATATATATATATATATATATATATATATATATATATTTTTTTTTTTTCTCTCTCTCTCTCTCTCTCTCTATATATATATATATATATATATATATATATATATATATATTATATATATATATATATATATATATATATATATATATATATATATATCATATATATATATATATATATATATATATATATATATATATATATATATATATATATATATATATATATATATATATATATATATATATATATATATATATATATATATATATATATATATATATATATATATATATATATATATATATATCTGCCACTAAAATGTGTGATGTCCTTCAATTTTCTGAAAATTCCCTAAGAATTATACGAAAAACACTTCTTAACAGACGTTTGGTATTTTCTTGGATAGGGCTATTGTGGCAACTTTTACCACAGCAACCAATAAATAGAACCCAAGTCCTAAAATTGGTCTCAATCAGGAACCCTTATCGCTATCAAAATTCAGAAAGTGCAAAGATTTTCAAACAGAGGTGTTTATTGTTTAAAGCTCAGGAAAGGTCTGCCCATTTCACATGAAAACATTGATTGAAAACGAAACTAGTATTATCTAGGCTCTCCGCCAAACAGGGAACTAGACTTTTCAAATATCACAGGAAATACAATCTGAGAAAATAAATATCACGACGTGAAAAAAAATGATAAACTATCCAGTTGAGGATCCAGAGGGGGGGAGAGGGTTACCTCCGTAAAGTAGTCTAAAGTAGTGTAATTTACCTAATTAACTCAAGTTTGTATTAATTAAACTTGCTCCTAACGTAAGTTTGTCGGATCAACCTACTTTGCGCCCCCTTCCCCTAGAAAAATCCTGGATCCGCCCCTGAAACCATCACACCTATTCCACAAGTTATTAGAAGAAGAAAAAGTTATTAGAAGAAGAATCCTTATTTTCACAAATTTCATCAACCCCCCGCCTCCTTTTTTACACAATCCTACATAGGGCAATCATTTGAGCCCACTGTATGTAAATAATAGATTAAGTCATAATTTGTATATAAATTAAGTCATACCTGTGAGATGGGACACTTGCAAACCACTTGGCTGGCTCACCAAGTTTTTTTCTGCTTTTGCAATTACGAATAATGCACCTTGTAACCATTTCTCATTGATTGACGAAAACCCACTAACCCGCTAATGCAGAAACAAGTGGGAGGAGCTTTTTGTTCGCGGTGAGACTGAAGACCAGACATGATCTGCGATAAACTTACTGGATAATTCTATAAACTGTGGTCTAAGTAAAGAACAATGTTGGCACAATGTATTTTTTTTTTTTTTCTTTTTCCATACCAGGGCAATTCGTATCGAAGGAGTTGTCGTAGAAACTTCAAAAAGGGCTCATTCAATTGGGAATTGGAAAAGCTAGTGCCCTTTTTAATAGTCTAAAGTGATTGGAAGGCAGCTAACACCCCTTCCACGCCCACTGTTTCCCCAAACACATCCAATCAAAATTTTAAGATAGCCATTTTGTTCAGAGTAACTGATTTCCACAGAGAAAATATGTTTTTTTGAGGAGGTTACCCCTCCCCCACAACCCTTAGGGCAAGGGTTTTGTAGTTATGCCCTGGAGGTATATAAGAACGGTGTTGGCACAATGTATTATTTATTATTTTTTTCTTTAGACCAGGGCATTTCATATCGAAGAAGTTGTGGTAGAAACTTCGAAAAGGGCTCATTCAATTAGAGATTGGAGTGGCTTGTGCCCTTTTTAATAGTTGAAAATGAATGGAAGGCAACTATCGCCCCTTCCACGCCCAACATTTCCCGAAACACATACAATCAAAATTTGAGATAGCCATTTTGTTTAACGTAGTTGAAAGTTCTGGAAATTAGATCTTAGAGGATGACAACCACCCTCACAGCCCTAAGGGTAAGGGTTGTAATTTATGCCCTGGGGCATATACGGTGTTTATAGAAAGCGTTGTCGTAGAAACTCAAAAAGGGATCATTCGTTTGGAAATCGAAAAGCCTAGTGCCCTTTTTAATAATCGAAAGTGATTGGAAGGCTTGACATTTTTATAGTAGAGTTCGATGTGGGTACAATGTATCATTTTTTTTTGTTGTTGTTGTTTAGACCAGAACACTTCGTATAGAAGGAGTTGTCGTAGGAACTTCGAAAAGGACTCATTCGATTGAAAATAGGAAGGGGTGATGTCCTTTTTAATAGTCGAAAGTGATTGGAGGGAAACTAATCCCCCGCCCACGCCCACCCTTCCATTGGCCTTTATGTTTAAAAAGTAAATTTTGCCGTAAGATTAAATCAAAGTGCACTGTGTTTATGCTAATTCCCAATAAGGCATCTCAGCAGTATCCCAAGAACGACTGAGGTTATTATGTTCAAATATTCAGGGCTTCTTCTGCTCTTAAAATTTGACCAAATCAAAATAGCGTAAGTGTATCCAAGCTATCAAAGAAAGTAAACAAATTTTTTTTGCGAATGTTATCAAGTTTTCCATTTCAGGTTAACCAGAGGAGGTATGAAACTAAATTAAACACTCTTATATGTGTCCAGATTTTTAATTGGGTCTATGTTGTTAAAAATTGAAATTGCTGAAAATTTTTTTCCATCGTACAAATAGCAGGCCAAACTATAAATTCTTAAAAAAACGAAGAGATTTAAAGTATTATTTTCTTTTTCCCTGAAAAGACTATGTCAATATAAAACGAACAGAAATTAATTAAAAAAACTGTTTCCACAAAATAAGTTTTTTCAAAGAAAAGTAAAGAACTCCATTAAACAAAAAATGAACAAAATTAAAATCAAATAATCTTCCAAGCGTGAAACTACCACAAATCAGCATCGATCAATAAATGGAACCCAAAACGAACAGAAATTACAATAAATAACCGAGTCAAACTCAAAACGAGCAGAAATTATCATAAGTTGGGCTCAAAACCCCTATGCTTTCCCAAAACCAGAACATACTTTGTACTTTGCTGAAAAAATACAAATGAATATGCATTTTCAGCTTAATATACATATACTGATATTTAGCAATCAAAATGTTAATACTATTTGACTTATTAAAGTTATAAAAGTAAAAACATTTATATTTTTTCAGTAAAGTGAAAATTATGTTTGGCCTTGGGAAGGCATAGGGGTTTTGAGCCCAACTTATGTTAATTTCTGCTCATTTTGAGTTTGACTCAGTTATTTATTGTTATTTTTGTTCGTTTTGGGTTTCATTTATTTATCGATGCTTATTTGCGGTAGTTTCCCACTTGGTAGATTATCTAGAGCTAGTATAGAAATATATCTATAGAAATGAATTACTTTTCTTTTGCAAAGTTAGCAGAGCCCACTGAAGTTAAAGTAGCCTTAAACTTTGACTTGAAACGTTATAACTTGACCACTTAAAAGAATTTCGGAGGGTTATTCCGTGTTGATAAGAAAAGAGGGTAAAGGTGCAGTTTAGTTCCTCCTGTAGTGTAGGGCGCAGGAGCCCTATGGTGAAGGTGCAGGTTTGTTCTCCCTTATAAAACAACTTATTTCAGCAGATACAAAGAAGAAGCCCATTTGCGGCATTCTGTGGGACCCCAAGGTCCAATACTAGTATCAAATCCCGCGAGTGGCAGTTTACGCTCGTCAACTTCTGGCTGTACCGGCCACAAGTGCCCCAGCTAAACGGCTTTTTAGCACGGCAGTACTGATAGTGACTGCAAAAAGATCAATGGCTCCAGGCAGAGTGAACAAACTCACTTTTGTTACATCAATTGCAGCTGAAGTGATGTAATTGCTGATTTAAAATTGTTGGTGTTGTTAAGCCATGGTATCTGATTTGTATGCAGTGTTTTTTCGATGTTGTATTTTTTTTTTTCACTTCCTTTTCGTATGTATTTGATGAACAGGAGATGTTTGAACTTCAGACTTTGAAAGTTATACACACATTGGCCGAAATCATTAACTAGAAGGAAATGACTAAACAAGGGATTTTACAGGAACAATGCGATGTTAAACATAAACACAACATAGATTTCCCTGGGTCTAGTGGCAAAAAATGATAATTCTACTTGGTCTGATCGACGGTAAACATGAACACTTTCCACACGGCCCAACAATGTTTTTAGCCAACCATTTAAAAATCCTTACTAAAATCGAGGTTGAACGTGCTTGGTGAAGTGGAACTTTTATTATTATTTTTAATCATAAAAATCAGCGCGCCGTGGCGCGCCGCCGGTCGAAAATAGGCGGCGCGCCCCCAAAAAAAATTCGGCACCCCTGGCGGCGCGCCGCCGCCGATACTGAATCACACATTCGCTGCCGTCATTTCGGCTTGGCGTGGCTTCGGGGACTATATACCGGCACACAGAGCATAGAAATCGACATCTATCATCTCATAATTGAACTCCCAGAGTCGAAAGATCTACTGAAAGATATCTGAAAATATCTAATAATCATGAGGCAATCAAGCCAGTATCTCTTTAGCCCACAGAGTGAAGCAAAAGGAAAAGGGCTAAATAGTATTACTGAAAAGCCCGCCTGCTGTTAAATAGAAGAAGAAGACAGGGTCATTACTGGCCTGCAGTAACGCTGCATATACCACAAAATGGAACTGAAAATGTATGCCAATGGTTATCATTGTTTGTGCAAGATATCAAGCTGGTCAATGATTTCATTCGAAATTGAAAAACCATAACTCCAAGAGATAAGACGGTGTGGCATTATCATTGTCAATAATTATTTTGGGAAGAAATGGCAGCAAACTCTACAAATTCAGATGAAAGCCTTGATATTATTTTAGGTTAGCAACTAATTGTGAGGGATTCAAACTGTTTCTTTTTAGTCTAAAAGTGTGAAATAACTTACCAGGGTTTTTCATCAAAATAAAAGCATCACAGTGGTTTCTTATTGGCTTAGTGTTCCATGGGGGTTGAATCAAATGGTGATTGGATTGCCCATGCAATCCAATCATCATTTGAATGGAGTTGGGTAAAATTCTACTTTAGCTACTTTTGTCTATCTTGGAAAGGGGTTAGGTTAGGAAAATGAAACTTTCAGGGATGGATCTACACACAAAAATGTGTCCCAGGAAGGTATTTTGAAGTACCTACCTCCATTCCTTCTCCTGTTAGAGTTGAATGGGGTTTCAGTTAAACCTGAATAGTTTCAGGTAGAAGTTAAGTTAATTGCAAGCTGAGTTGAATGGGGGTCTTGATAAACGTAGGATAGATTGAACAAGGGTAGAGCTGAATGTATTGAGTTGTGCAGGATTGCTCTAATTGAGGTTTTTTCTGCATGAGAACCTTATGTACTACAATAGGCCGTAAATATCTACCAAATCATATTATTGACTTACGCATAAAGTGAATATACCACTCAATGCCTTTTTTTTATGCTGCTTACAAATATAATAATGATTTCTATCAGAAATGAATTTCAGCCCCCCCCCCTATATATGCTAGTCCAGGGTATATTTCTACATTATTTGGGGGGGGGGGGATGGGGGCAAATTTTGTTTCTGATTTAAATGGGAGGTAAGTTTAAACTTTACCCCCACCCCCCTAATGTAGAAATATATAGGGTAAGACACCCAGTAGTCGGCCACCTGCCTATTCTTGGACAGAATCTTTTATACTATTTTAATGACCAATTTACAATGACCCATTTGTATGTCCGAGTTTAGGCAGAATTGTCACTTGTTAGTAAATTCAAAAATAGGAGGCGCTGTACAAGTGAAACTATTTAAATTAGTAACCTACTTGTTCAGAAATTCTTCAGAAATTTTTTGATACAAAAACTAAGTTTCTAGGTGGTATAATACAGTAATTAGAGTAGTTTAAATGTCGAAAAGTTTTCAAAGTGATTAAAGTGTCCGACTACTGGGTGTCTTACCCTACCCTGAATTGGCATATATAGGGGGGGGGGGGCTTAAATTCATTTACAATAGAAATTATTGTTATATTTGTAATCAGCATAAAAAAAGGCACCAAGTGGTATATTCACTTTATGCATAAGTCAATAATATGATTTGGTAGATATTTACCCAATAGGCATGCAGGACTGGTACCCAAGCATGACTTATACCTAGATGTAAAACTGGGTAAATTTGCATTAGGCTGCATAATTTAGCTGAGATGAAGATGAATGTCATTTCATGCCTTTTTTTATGCTCTTTCATAATTCAAAAATTGCTTCTGGGGCTAGTTGCATCTTGAGCCCTTAAATGGGCCCTAGATGTATTTGATTTTGTAAGTAGGCTACACAAAGAAGTTATCAACACTTGGTATTTAATTAAAAAGGGGTTAATAACATATCACTAGTTTATAAATATGTTGTTCAAGAGTAATATATTCCAAGAAATACTTATTTATAGCAATTCAAGATTAATTGATTAGACAACTCAAATGTAAACTGTTTTCCTACCATCTCAAGTTTTTTTTAATGGTGTCAGCAAAAATAGCACTGAATTTTGCAATTTGAAACTTTGCTGTCCACAATTCAGGGTATATATTTGCACATTAGGGGGGTGAGTACAGATAAATGTCATGGTAAATTTGCAGTGGGCCATATAATTTAGCTAGGATGAAAATAAAAACATCATTTGATGCTTTTTTATGTTCTTTCATTATTTATATAAAATACCTTTGGGGCTCTTTAAGGACTCAAGATGCAAGTAGCCCCAGAAGTGATTCTTGAATTGAAGCCGAAAAAAAGACATCAAATGATGATTTCACTTTCATCTTAGCTAAATTATGTGGCCCACTGCAAATTTACCCCAAAACTCTCCTTAAAGCCTGACTTGGCAGCTGCTGGATATACTCCCTGCCAAGAAATAGCAAGCTAAAACTGGGGCTTCAATGCTCCCTAACTAAACCAAATTGCAATCTTTTGGTATTTGTCACTCTTGTCAGATTGAAGGGTAGGCTAGTAAGGTATGCATTAAATCCAAAACAAAGAACTTACTCTATTCTCTTCTAGATATAGCATAAAAATAATACAAACAACAGCTTCTGATTTGTACAAAAAACTAAGGGCATAGAGAAAAATAACCAACTAGAGGTATCCATGGTTTATGGTCAATATAAATAGTGCTTGGAGGGAATGGCAATGAATGAGCTGAGATTCATGAATAAACTGTTTAGTTTGAACCCCTGGGGATGGTGACTTGCATGTTTGCAGTCCAAACATTGAATTTTGATCACACAGCCCAAACCCAGCTATGAAAGGTGACTCAGATTTTCAATTCAGAATGGTCTGTCACATAATCTAAAGAAATCTAAAGAAATAATAAACTTGTATCTAAAGTAACTAGATGTTCTACAACACCCAGCAATTTGATTGACTTGATGACTATGGTGTTAGTCAATGCACTGTAAGGACTGGAAGAAGAAAATAACAGAATTACAGGAATATTTTTCCTCACAAGTTTCAAGATTGACTTAAAAGACAAGACAAAAAAAATGAAATAATAAAACTAGTGACACCTTGTATATTAAGTTTGCACAGCTTTGGAATAAAAGTTTACCTGTTCTGGAATCTATCTCAAAACAAAAAGTGCTGCATTAAAAAAAAAAATAAATAAATGTGGTGGTGTAAATTTTACATCCAACATAGGCTAGCTAGACATGAAAAATTCCATTGGAATTTGTCAGTTGCATATCTGTGCTGAAAAGCTATCATCAAATTGTGAGAGATAGAGCTATTTAAAGTTAATCTTCAAACTTTCATTGAGGCTAGGAGCACAGAAAAAGGCCAAATATTTAATTGTGATGAAACAGGACTTGATTATAAAATGCTACTGAACAAAAACCTCATAAAAGAAACTAAAGTAGTAGACCCAGGTACAGATGTAGTAAACACAGGGTCACCATTCTGGCATGCAGTAACACTGCATTAAACCACAAAATGGAACTGAAAATTTATGCCAATGGTCATCAATGTTTGTACTAGACATCAAGCTAGTCAAGATTTGATTCAGAATTGAAATACCATAACTCCAAGCATGGGCATAAATGGTTTCTTCTCTAGGGAGGGGTAGCAGATTCTGTGATGAAGGGTGGAGAGGGGAGCTGAAGTTATACTGGCAGTTCACAAAACCTTGCATTGCCATTAACTTCTATCATACCTATGAAATCCTTATTAATAAGTAATCACCAAAAATCATCAATAAGCTTCAGCATTCATCTTCTTGGATTAGAGCTAAATCTTTCCAAGATATTATGGATAATTGCTTTTTGTTTGACTTTTATTCTGTCATTCCAGTTGTTTATTTCCAGCTTTGTCAACCATATGCTTTTCAGCCATATTTACCATAAATTTGAAATTCTCGGGGGGGGGGGCCCCTTCCCCCCACTTCCCACCCCACTGTATGCCCATGACTCCAAGAGATAAGATGGTGTGCTATTATCATCATCAATAATTATTTTGGGAAGAATTGGCAGCAAACTCTATAAATTCAGATGAAAGCCTTGGTTAACAGCTAATTATGAGGGATTCAAAATGTTACTTTTATACCTTTAACAAAATGTTACTAAAAAATAACTTGGTATATGCCTAGTTAATTACCTATAGAGAAGGAAACATGTTCAGAAAGCAATTCTTACTTCATAATAAGCAGAATAATCATAGCTAACACATCTTGCATGCAGCCTATCCTTTATCCCCCCCCCCCGTATGTGCAAATATATAGCCCAAATTATATAATTCCAATGCATTCTGCCACATGTTTTGTCACAGTTGATTCAATTTACAGGCACATTGGTTGAAAGAAAAGAGCTGCATTGGGAGAATACATGGGAAATATATAATTTGGGCATTAGGGGGTTGGGGGTAAAATATAGTGGGGCTGCATGCAAAATGTGTTAGCTACAATTATTCTATATATTACAAAGTAAAAATTGCTTTCTTAACATATTTCCTTCTCTATAGGTACTTAACTAGGCATATACAAATAACTTCTCAAGCCTATCAATACAATACTTATTTAGTTGCTACTCTTTATAGATAGAAACTCTATAAATTCCTGAAAACTATTTTGAAACACTCCAAAATATTGCTGAGAGCCTATCATCCTTAAAAGTACAATGAATTTCCAATTCAATGAATTTCCAATTGGCTGACTGTTCTTCCTGCTACTTGTTATGTCATTGATGCTGCTTGTCTGCAATTAAAATGATTTGGAGAAGAGTCAGCCTATAGAAAATTCAATGAGCACTATAGGCTATATTTGTTTTAGACTATATGTTTGCCCTTTGGGAGGGGGGGGGGCTGAGGATAAAGTAAAGTGATACACTCTAAAGACTGATAAAGGTAAGTATTTTAAAATGTTATAGTAGTTTAAATATGCTGAGTAGTGGCTCTCCAGAAGTAGACATGCTAAAAAAAATAGTGGCATTTCAAATTGCTAATTTTATGCTCTTTTTTTATGGTTAAAGTTATGTTTACAGCAATTAACCCAGCCCACTTGATGGTCTTGCATATAGCTCTAGGCTATGTAAAAAAAACTAACTTAAAATAGGAATGGTACCAATAGATTCCTTATTTTATGTTCTGGTACTTATATGATACACCCTTTGCATCTCAAGTTGTTCATACATTAATACACTGTAAACCAGTTTCTTTTGCTGTTTCTTTCAACTTAGCATAAGAAAAGATGAAGAGACCTGACAGATAGATGGGAAATGTACAATTTGGGCTATATATTTGCACATTAGGGGGGTGGGGTAAAGTATTTGAACAGTGTAAAGTCAGAAAACAATTCTTACTTCATAATATAAGAATAATTGTAGCTAACATATTATGCCTGCAGACCCACTGTACTTCCCCCCCCCCCCCCCTAATGTGCAAATATATAGCCCAATTTTGTTTATAAAGTATTATGTTTTTATAGTACTTAGGTATATTTTATTAGAATTAACCTAACTTCACTTCTTGAGATGCAGGGGATATATCATGCCTATACTCCTTTTCAGAATGATAATCATTACCCTGATAATGCACTCCTCCTCCTTGATGGATGTATGTATAGCCCTAATAATAATATTTAATTTTAATATATTGCTAAAGATTGTCCTTGCTGGCCAAACAAAAATTGGGTTGTCCCTGAATGGAGTGGGAGGATGCTGTAAAGAAAGATTTAACAGAAATGGGAACTTATTTAGAGCATGTAATGAGAGAACCTTTGAATAGATTGGGATGGAGGAGAAGCCTGCCTAGCTGTGTTGCCTTAGGGAGCTTGGCACTACAGCAAGTTGTTAGTAGTAGTTGTAGTAATATATTTGTTTAGTGGTAAATATATACATATTTGTATGATTTAGCTAGGAAGAAAGGGAATACATCATTTGATGCCTGTTTTTTCTGCTCTTTCCAAAGTTAATAAGTGCATATGGGGCAAATTCCATTTTTAGCCCTTAAAGGGGCTAAAAACAGCCCATAGAAACCAAATGTTAAGAACCATGTTTTGAGAAACTGTCTAATGAGAAAAAATTGCCGTTTTTGGCTGATTCAGGGATCATATTATCTTCATCAGTCTTAATAGTGAAATGTTATTTTGAAAACAAATTTACAGGAATTAAAAAAAGCCTGAAACCCCTTGAAAAGGGCATCACAGCAAAAAAAAAAATATGGCATTGTTGATTTTTTTCTGCCAACAGGGCACAAAAACATCATAGAGGGTTGTATAAGGCCTTGTTTAAAAGTTAATTTTTTATCTAATTAGATTTTAACTAATTTTTCAACTTCACAACATAGTTTAAAAACTATAGACAAGGGAACAAGTTACCTTTTGGGGCCCAATTAAGGGCTCAAAATGGAATTTGTCCCAGAAACAATTATTGAATTTGGAAAGAACATAAAAAAACGATCAAGTGATGTACTCACTTTCTTCATAGCTAAATTATATTATAATTTATCTTATACTATGCAGACTTGAGATATCAATTGTATCTTAAGTGGTTGTGCTGAATATTGGATAAAAGAAAAATTTTTATTTTTAGCAAGTTAAGAATGTGAATAATAATAGAAGGAAACTTGATTATCTGATTGACATAAATATGCTGCACATTATAAAATAAAAATTTCATTGTTTAATTTTAGTTTTATTGCCTATATGTCAGAAGGCTATACATGGGACCATTGTAGAGGGGGGGGGGGAAGGAGGGGGTGAATTATCAGAAATGCACTTTAACTATAAAACTGAGCTTAAAATTGAAAATATAAAATGCCTCTTTTTTTATTTAGTATGTTTGCTCTGAAGTGCAAATTAAGGTAGTGTCTCATTCTGGAGAGATGCTACTCTGTAAATTTACAGCAAGTAATAGTACTACTAACAACTCACTACAGCATCAAGCCCCCTGAGGCCAACACAGCTGCGCATGCTCCTCCTTCATCCCAATTTGTTCTAAGTTCCTGTCTTTACACCCTACAAAGAAGTTGTGATTTCCTTTAAATTCTTTCTATTAACCTCTTCCCACCTCATTTGGGGACAGCTTGATTTTTGTTTTGCCATATATATCTGGCCAACAAAAATGATACTTGGCAATCTGTCATCCTTCATTTGCAAAATATGTCCTAACCATCTTTACCTTTTTCTTTACATAGCTGTAGAAAGTGGGATGGAATTACTTTTTTCATACAGCTTACTACTCAAAATCTGGTCAGTCAAACAGGTACAAACAATCCATTGACAATTTCTCAATTTCTTCAAGCATTTGGAAAATAAAATACTTGACTACTGTTAACACTGTAGCTTCTTCTTCTTCTTCTTCTATTTAACAGCAGGCGGGCTTTTCAGTAAAACTATTTAGCCCTTTTCCTTCTGCTTCACTCTGTGGGCTACAGAGCTACTGGCTTGATTGCCTCATATTTATTAGATATATTCAGATATCTTTCAGCAGATCTTTCGACTCTAGGAGTTCAAATATAAGATGATAGATGTCGATTTCTATGCTCTGTGTGCAGGTATAGTTGGCTAGGCTCTTGACTGATAGTGGGATTTTGTGGTGTTTGAAGTATTTTAACAGTTTAGAAAGCAAGGTATGTTGTGCAGACGTCAGCATATTACATTCAAATAGGCAATGGTCAATTGTTTCATTATTCATATTACAATGCCTGCAAAGAGGGGACAGGGGAATTGAACCACTTGAATTAGAAATCTTATATGAGAATGCAAGGAAATTTAGTCCATTTGTTCCAGAACGAATTCTATGATAAATTTTAGAAAGATACTTATTGGGAAAGGGGGAAAGGATAGGATTAATCTTATTAAAATTAATATCTGATAGCCTCCATCGGTAAATATCTCTAATTGGGATTGGTCTCCCACTTGGCTGGTCAATATTTATAGCATTTTTTGCTATTTCATCAACCTGATGATTACCACTTATGCCAGAGTGGCTAGGAATGTACTGAAAGTAAGTGTTTATGCCACTTGCAGCAAGATTATCAATAATACTGAGACAATGATAAGTGTCAATATCCAACTTATATTGAGGAGCTGAGGCCAGCAACTCAAGGCTTGATAAAGAGTCGGAATAGATGATAATATTATTCAATTTTTCAATCAAAGATTGGTTTTGCTTAAGGTGTTATAATGCCATGATTATGGCATTTAATTCAGCAGACATTATAGATAAATTATTAAATAATCTCTCGCCCATTGCAATTTTCAGGTGAGGAAGGAAAACACCACTTGCAACCTTCTCATTCATTTTTTGACCCATCAACAAACATTTGGAAGTGATTTTTCTAGGTAATTGTATTAAGTTCTGCAATTTTTTTCTGAACAAAAGAAATGGGGGTTAAATCTTTATTCCATTTTGAAAATTCAGTATTTATTATGGGAGATGACCAATTCCATGGAGGGGATTGGGGGAACGTAGGTGCAATAGACTTTGCTGGTACAGGGAACTTCTTTTGAATATTGGTATACTCATCTGCAATACCTCTATACATGGCTGGATTTCTTAACCAATTATGTAATGTGTGTGAGCTATTTGATTCAATTTTTGTAAGATGTTTTATGAAGAGAAAGCTACGTCTATCCCTTATTGTTGTTAATCCACTGTCCATAAGCAGAAACTTGGTGCTTGTGGGTTTCCTAAGACCAAATATGAGACGTATTATATCATTTTGTGTTGTTTCAATTTTTTGCATCTGGGTCTTTGCTCATGCACCATAGACGATGAGCCCATAGTCAATCTGGGTTCTTATATGTGACTTATAAAACTGGAGTAAGGTTTTCTCCTTACAGCCCCACGGTGTGGAAAGAAGTCTTTTTAGTATATTTGCTTTTCTATAACATTTTTTTATTGTGTTTGAAATGTGGAGGTGGAAATTAAGTTTTTGGTCAAGCATGAGACCTAGGTAATTAATATTATTATCCTCTGGAATAGTTGTTTTATTTAGAGTTAGTTTTGCATTAACATGGTTTCGCTTCCTGTGAAATTGGATTATTTTTGACTTGGTGGGTGCAATGGGTAAATCTGAATGTTGAGAGAATTTTTCAAACTGGAAAAGTGACTTTTGCAGATTTGACTGTGCTATCTGAAAGGTGTTGCCAGATGACCATAGCACCAGATCATCAGCATATTGTAGATTCGTATGGGGTAGGTTCATGTCCAAGAGATATAGGGCAAATAGGAGGCAACTGAGGACTGCTCCCTGAGGTAGGCCTTTGGATATTGTCTTTTGGGGTGAAGAGGCTGAACCAACACAAACAATGAAACTTCGCACTTCTATGAAGGATTTAATAAAGGATACTAGCTTGGGAGGTACTCCAAGGTTTGCAAGTTTATTTAAAAGGATTTGGTGGTTCACATTGTCATATGCTCCTTCAAAATCAAGGAAAGCTGCCACTAGGATATTATTTTTTGAGAAAGATTCATTTATTGCATTTGTTAGCAAAATGAAAGCATCTGTTGAGGAGTGGTATTTCCTGAATCCAGTTTGAGTGTGTGGGATCATGTTATTTTTCTCAACAAACCAGAGGAGTCTGTGATAAATCATTTTCTCCATTATTTTCCCCATCACAGGTGTAATCATTATGGGCCTATAAGACTCAGGGTTATCTTTTGGTTTATTTTTCTTTAGGATTGGTAGGAGGGACGAACATTTCCATATATTGGGGAACCTAGACGATGCCCAAGCGTGATTATAACAATTTAGCAGTTCTTGTTTGTATGAAGGTGTGAGATTCATTATCCATGTAGGGTGTATATTGTCATAGCTGCTGCTAGTTTTGGACCTAATATGATGTATTGCATTATTCAATTCCTGGATTGAAAATGGATTAGTTATGTACTCGGATCCTGGGCGTGGTTGGTAACTAGGGTTCATAGGAATTGTGGACAGATTGCTTTGATTGTTTGATGTTAGCTTATTAACAAAAAGAGTTGCAAATAGGTTAGCCTTTTCAATATCATTGTCATAATGGGTATTATTATGTAAAAGCTCATACAGGAGTGGGTTGGGAGAAGTCTTTTTCCCACATATGTGGCTTATGACTTTATGTATAATTGGCTCATGCGTTTCTCTGGAGAGATAATTTGCAAAATTATTCCAGTATTTATATTTAGCATCTATTATAGTCCTTCTTAGATTAGATTCTGCTTGTAATTTTTTTAAATATGTAGTAGGTGTTGGTTTTTTTTATGAATTCTGTCCTAGCTGCCTTTTTTATCTTCAGTTTATTTAGGCACTCATTTGTCCACCATGCTTTAGGAATTTTTTTAGGGAGTATTTTCTTAGGTGCTGTCCTGGGGATAGCACGATTAGCTGTATTTATTAGTAAAGATCTCAAGGCTTCAGCATGTGTGTCAACTGTTGTGTTAGAAATGCATGAACTTTGGGTGAAACTTGTACTTTTATCATTTAGCTTATTTTGGAAAATAGACCAATTTGCTTTAGTGTTGATATATTTGGAGGTATGAGATGAAGTTTCAGCAGGTTCATTTAGGGAGCAAACTATACCAAAGTGGTCTGTACACAGACTATCAATTTTATTTATGTAAATTTTGTTCAAAAAATTTAAAGACACAATTTGTAGGTCAATTGTGGAGAATTTGGCACTTTTGGGGTTAAAATATGTATTTAGGTTTGGAGGGGTAGCAACAGCTAATTCATTATTATTTGAAGTCATATGCTCAATAAATTTACCAGCTTTATTTGCTGGTTTATTCCCCCACAAAAGGCTGTGGGCATTGAAATCACCACAAATAATGATGTTTTTTAACATATTAGAATTATTTATATAATTAAAGAAATCCTTGGCATCTGAAGTTTGGCCATTAGGGTTATAAAAGCTTATTATGTAGGTTTTTAAATTATTCAGCCAAACACTTATACCAATTACATCAACATCATTTTCAAAATCTGGAAAATTGATGCCACAAAATTTTATATTATTATTAACTAATAAAGCTACACCACCTCCTTTTCTCTCTGAAGATCTATCCTTTCTCAGGATAGTGTATCCCAGAGACTTAATTTGTTGATTTTGGGTTAAATGAGTTTCCTGGAGGCAAGCAATATTAATGGAATTATTATTCATAAATGATATTAGTTCATCTAGCTTATTTTCTGTGAGTGATCTTACATTCCATTGATAACATTGATAACATTGATTACATCATTCCATTGATAAATGTTGTGTTGTTGATTTATTCTTCATATGACTGTATATCAATGTTCAGCTTTGTTAAAAGTAAAGCAAGATCTTTTTTTGCTTGAATGAGCATATCATCTTGGATGTAGATTTTTGCCAATTCTGCAATAATTTTTGTTTTCTGTAGTTGATGTAAGTTCATGGCCTGAACTGCATTAGAGTTTAGAATGAATAAGCATATATTTGGGGATTGCATTTTTGGTAGTGCATCCTGTTTGGTGGTGAAGGGATTGATTCCTGGTAGTGTTTCTGGTTTGTTTCTTCTTGGGAGGGAGGGACAGGCTTGCCTCATCTCACTGGAAAACGAGGCTTGCTGGCTTGGTGATTCCTTCTGATAGGGATTTGAGCTAGGGGGCTTAGAAGATGTTGTTTTATATGGGGTGCTTGAAGCATTTGGGGCATTTGACTTGGGGGTTTTGGTTGGTTTCATTACAGGCTTTATTTGGTATTGTTGGGCAGCATTTGCTTCCATTGCTGCAAAGGGGTATGGGATGGCCTTCTCTGTTGATATTTGGAGTGTTAGAGCTCTTTTCTTGTATGCAGGGCATAATGATTTATTTGTAGATTCATGTGGACCTTTGCAATTGATGCATGTAGGCTGAGTGTTTTTGCAAGTTGTCAGCTCTTTAGGATGGAAAGATTTACAATTACTACACTCTTGGAGAATTTCATTGCATTTGTTGGTTGTGTGTCCCAGTTTGAAACACTTCTGACACTGAATAGGCTTAGGTTTGTATTCCTTGTGTGGTTTGATTTGCCCAAATAGGAATAATTTTTCTGGGATATCAATTTTATCCTTTAGTGTGAATAAGAAGGATCTACTAGTTTTTAGGCCAGTAGAGTTAGGTTTTCCAAGTTGGGTAACATCCTCAACTGGGATTGTGTTTCCAGCCCTATCTGAGAGGCCTTCTTTTAACTCCTGAGTAGATATCTCTGGGGGAACATTATAAACTACAATTTTTGTTGGTGATTTTTTTGGGTTCCAATTAGATGCAATAATTGGGATATTCAGAAGGGATTTAAGGTTAATTATTGTATCTGCTGATTTCTGATCTTCTACAGCTATAAGCAGAGATCCATCACGGTTAATGTTAAGAGAGAACATTGATTTTAGCAATTTAAAAATTGCAACTATTATTGCAGTGATCAATTTTATTTCAACGGGGGTAGTGGGTGTAATTTTAAGGTAAATTCGTAAGTTTTTGGAGGAAGGATCTTGGGCAGGGAGAGGGGAAATGCTTTTAATTGGGGAGATTTTTTTCCTTTTTTTAGAGCTTCTAGAGAGGACCTCTTGAAACCCATTATCATCATTTATGGTTGCATTAGGACCTACAGTTATCTTTGTCCTATTCTCCGAATTGGAGCTATCATTAGAACTTTCAGATAATGTGCTTGACCAGCCATGATGGGTATCTTTCACTATTGAATTTGATGTGGGATCTGGGTGGACTTTTTTTTTTGGAGGACTTCTGAACATTTCCCAGTGGAAAAAGCTTTAAAAACAAATATAAAACTAAAATAAGAATGGAAAATAGATGATATAAAAACATCAGCACTATACAATGGGAAGGATAAACACCACAGTATATCCCTGAGGATGACTTGAGCAGGATAGGTTTGGTACAACTACTGATTAGAAGCGATAATAATCAAGAAAATATATTTCGATTTTCTTGTACGGTTGCTGTTGTTGTTGCTTGTAGCTTTCAAGGTTCACTGACTTATCTTCCTGTTCTTCCAAACTTTCTTCAACTGTGAAAAAACAGCCCTGCCCTGGCTATTTTATTTGAACATCTTTACTAATAACTCTACCCATGCAAGTCTTCTAAGCAAGTTCTGAGTGGAATTCCTCAGGAAAGTGTTTTGGGTTCTACACTATTTAATGTCTTTTTCAGTGATGCTCCTTCCACTATCATCAGTAAATTAACACTTTATGCTGACAACTTGAAGTTCCTTGGACCAGTCTTGTCATGTTAAGATCATACCCATCTGCAAAATAATGTTGGGCTGCTTGGTCAATGGGCTGAGGCTTGGCTTCTTGAATTCAATGTTGCCAAGTGCCATGTTGTTCACTTTGGCAAAATGAATCCTCGTCAGTCTTTTTTTTCTCTCAGGCCACCTAATCTCCTCTTTAAATAATAAGTGAGATCTTGGATTCACCATTGACAACAAATTAAAATTCAGTACCCATGCTAAGAAGGTTGTTGCTGGTGCTAGTTCAACTCTGGAGCTGATTAAGCATACCCCTTTCCACTTGTTCCCCCAAAGTCATTAGTCTTCTGTATAAGGGAGCGGTGATCCTTGAGGGAATGTAAACTCAACTGGGAAGCTACCAATCATCCTGCTGCACCTGTTCACTAAAGAAAAATGAAAACAACTTCAAACATTAACCTGGAACTTCACAAGGTAAAAGTCTTATCTTAGATTGTTCCAAGCTGAATTTAAGGTAATGTAAGTGAAGCTATCCACTTGATCAATCTTCTTGTTATCCAACGTCATCTCTACACCCATATTTGCTCCTAGTCCAAACACTAATTTTCAAACCTATTCTTGCACCCCCCCTGAACTCTCAAAACCTCCAAAAAATCATTCATTTTGCTAACATTTTTGTCTAGGATGCTCAAATGATCAGCATAATCCAAGTGTACAATAGTTTTACCTTCCCATTTGGTTCCTTGCTCTCCCATGCAGTGTTCCTTAGGACTGAGTCCATCAAAACAATCCAATAAATAAGGATATAATACAATCCTGCTTAACTTTTGATTTAATACAAAACTACTACTACTAGCTACCAGCTAGTAGCCTCATATCCAATCTGAACTGTAATATTGTTCTTCTTGTCTGTAGCACTATTTATATTAATCTTTTTATCTGGTACATTATACAAGTATAGGAGTTTCATTAAAGCTGAATCAACTGCTTGTTCATAATTTTTGAAACAAAAGAGTAAAAGGGTCTGATGGCTCAGACAATTCTCAATCATTAATCTAAGAGTGAAAACTTGGTTGACACATCCTCTCCCATTCCTAAAAATGTACTGTTCTTCTCTTGAGGCCTTTTCTACAGCACCCCTAAGTATAAAGAGTATATGGAATATACTTCCTACAGAAGCCAAGCTAATGCCTTTATAATTACCACACTCACTCTTATCATCTTTCTTATAAAGGGGTTTAATTAATATTTTCTTAAAATTGCTAGATACCTTTTACAAAAGTTTATTTACCCCAATATCAGCACCTGTTGCTGTATTGATGTTTAATCCTTTTACTTCAGTCTCTAACTCTTCCTTCACTTCTAAGTTGTAACAGACATTTTGTTCTTTTCTGTATAATTTCCTGTAACCTTACCATGGTTTAACATATTCTCAAAATGTTCTGTCCATCTCTCTTTTACAATTTTGTTATCACCGATTGAGCCCCTGTTCCCATTTTTGGCTGGGACAAGTCCAGATTGACTAGTGGAGGTCAGGGTTGACCTGGAATGTGATATTTTCTAAATGGTATATCCATTGGTTTTTCTGTAGTTCTGACTTCACCATAAAGTGCATATTTGTTATGACTACCTTTAAATTTTTTTCAGGTTTTTTTCCAAAAGGGAAAAATTTGATTTTATATTTTTCTTTTCTTTTTTAATTGTCCAAAACAACCCACACACACAGTGTTAGATTGGATGGCTCTATTATTTGCTCAGACACCATGCTAAACTTTTAGATTTGGAAGTCTTTTTTTTTAAGTATGTATAAAGGTGTAAAAAGTAAAAACAGGACTTGAGGTACATAAAATGACAATAAAAGCATTCAATGACACCCAATCCATTATATTCTGTACAAACTAAGATTGTAGTCAAAGACAAAACCTGTGCCTGCTCTTTCTGTGCCTCATTATCACTACTTTTAACAATTTTTGGTGACTGTCCATGCTTCTTTTTGTGATCTCTTATACTTTTGTTTCCTTGCTTGCTCTATTTCCTCTTTTTCTGGTGTGTTGGGGATGCATCTCCAATTGGGCGCTTTTCACCCCAAAAAAGTAAAAGTAGACACACAGGGGAAAGGTGAAAATGCTCCGGAGTGGCTATGCACCTTTGAAAGTTTTAAAACAAGAGAATCTAACCTTGAACTGATAGATTTTAGGAAGTAAAAGCACTTTAAATATCATGGAAAAAATTGACCAGAGCAGATGTGGCGAAATAGGAAGCATAGAATATTTTTCAAATTTGCCATTAACCAGGCTTACATTTTGTCTTGATTATAAAGTTTCAAAGTCAGCATATTTGGAAAAATGCTAATGTGGAGCATGTTATGAAGTTTAATGGCCCATATTTTTCTTGCTTTCCGTATGTTAAAAACGAGCATGGATTAATTAAAAAAATTATCTACTCAAAGTAGAGTAAAATTGACACTTAAAACAAGCAAAAGTTTTAAAGCTACTCAATAAATTATAGTTTTTTTCCAAGATATTGGAGGGGCAACTGCCCCTCCCCTTGCCCCACCCCCCTCTCATTGAAGCCACTGGTCCTGCACAAGCAATCTCAGGTCTGTTACTTTGAACTCATTATATATTCATGCATATAAATATATACTACAATGGGAGACAGACTATAATAGATAAGTTAGCTAAAAAGAGGTTTTTCATCCAACCAAAACAAACAAAGCATAGAAGAATTATCCATTATTCAGAGGCCAGTGCAATGCTATGTTATTCACTAAGCTAACGTTTCCTCAAAGGGCACCTTAAGGGTACTCTGCAGTGCTGTTTGCTGTCATGGTTCTGTTTAGGCAAACTTGTGGATGGTCCACCTTGACGCCACTATTGGGCAATGCAAGCGTGTTCTCCTTTTTGGGAGTAGAAACGGAGGGAGGAGCTTATGGTGGAGTAGAAACTCCAATATATCTAACAACACCAGAACAGCTCCAAACTTTTATACCCAACCTATCCTCGGCAGAGCATTCTGGAAAAAGTAACCTTTATATGCTACTACTACTAACAAGTCACCGCAGCACCAAGCCACCTGAGGCCAATGCAGCTACACGCGCTCCTCCTCTGTCCTAATCTATTCAAAGCCTTCCTTTTTACACCCTCCCAGAAATTTCTCATTTCCCTTAAATCTTTTTTTATGACATCCTCCCACCCCAACCATGGGCGACCTGCTTTCCATTTAGCCCTAGACAGCTGACTGAAAAGGACAATTTTTGGTAATCTGTCATCCTTCAGCTACAGAACGTGCCTCAGCCATCTCAACCTTTCTCTCATTATTGCCATAGAAACCGGAATTCATATTTTTCGTACAGCCTACTTCTTGAAATATGGTTAGTCAGCCAGGTACCCAAAACAATCCAAAACCAAAGGTATCATTTTAGTATTCCCACTCTCGTGAAGGAAAGACTATAAATTTCTGAAAACTACTCAAGTAAATTCTAAAATACTTATATCATTCCTTAATGTGTCACAATAAACTTTTCAGTAAACTTTCTTGTACCTTTCATTGCTTCCCAAGGGATCTTTTCTTGCACCATGGTTAGCACTTTATGTGTCCAAGGGAACAACCCTGGTTCCCATTATAATTTTAGCAGCCATTAGTAAAAAAAAAAAAAAAAAAAAAAAAAAAAAAAAATGCTAAACTATATAGTGCCCTAGCTCTGCCTCACGCGCTGTATGTTTAACCACTTTGGGATTTGCTGTCTAAAACTGAGCAGTTAAAGGTTCGATCAGAGTTTTGTCACTATCTGAAGTTTCTATTAAGATTCCTTCTGTATTACAGGAACAGTTTTATTTTGCAGAAATATTGTATTCCTAACCCTTTAGATGTAGTGGATTCAATAGAGTGCGATGCGTTTAAGAGAAGTTTAAACCGTTTACTTCATTTTCTGCCGTTTAACATTATTTATCATTGCTGTTTGGATCGATTTTGAATTATCTATTTTCCTTGTTTAGAAGTGGATTTTTATTTATATTTTTTTTTCTTTACTCCGCCCCTTTTTTGTATGTTTTAAGTGGGCAAAGATAAACTTATCTTATTACTAGTTGCCACAGCCCATTCTCAAGGGGTGGTGGCTGTAAGGCTATGTCTTCAACAAGCATTAACCCATTTGTACTGCTTTTTAGCAGTACATTAGAGTTTATATTCATACCTTCCAAAGGTGTCTGTGATTTCAACTTTATTTATTTGATTTGCAAATTTTTCATTTTTTGTAAATATTTTTCTGCTAGACATCCATTCTATAGCACCCAATCCATACGAATGTCATTTTTCAAGTACCAAGTCTTGGTGGAACCTTCTGTACACCTCATCAGCCTTCCTTCTGGTATCAAACTTTGCAGGCCAGTGCTAATTGATAGCGCAAGAGATTATGTACCAGTACCAGATGATAGGCCAGCCTGTTGTTTGGTGGTAACAGATTTGGGCCCCCATGCTGTTAGGTTGCATTGAACAGTGACATGACCAAGTTTTATCTATTGTTCCCTGTAACTCAAACACTGAGCAGGATAGTCAGTGGCTGGCTGGGACTGAAATTAGGAGTAGCAATCCGATATTCGTTGTTCAATATTACAAGGCCTACTATTCTCAGGTGCACCACATGAAGGTTGTCTTAACTACTCCTTAGCCTAATATGGGCTAGGGCCCGACCGATATATTGGCCAACTGATATTATCTGGCCAATATGAGGGTCAGTGTCATAAGCGGAAATCGAAAAAGAAATCCCCACTTGAGGAGTGGCACCTCTTAAGGAAATTGTAGCCTTGTAAACGACACAGCATTCGCACGGAATTCAGAATAATGGATAATTCTTTTGGGCTTGGTATGTTTTGAAGGGCGTTTGTAGGATGAAAAACGTCTTACTAACTGATTCATATAATGTTGGCTGCCTGCCCGTAATGGCACAATATCTGTAGGCACGAATATATAATGAGTTAGAGGTAATAAGCTTGAGATTGCCTGTGCAGAATTTTAACTCTTGTTGATAGAAGAGCATCACCAAGTGCTGAAAACCATTTTGTGACCAAGATGGCCCAGGATTGCACAAAGCCTCTATTCACGGAGGTCCCAGGGACTTCTTGCTGTCCGGTTCTAAGCCGGCTTAAGCACATCGGTGTAGACTTGAGAAGATATGTAATCCCTCTCCTGCACTGGCATCCGGGATCATTGCTTTTCCAGAGGCGAAAATAATTTCAATGATTTAAAGAGCATGAAAATTGGAACTTGGAATGTTACGACGTTAAAATGATTTTCGTATCGACATTCTGACTGACGAATTCAGACGATTCGAACTGGATTTATTAGGAGTTTAAGAAACTCATGTCCCAGGGGTAGGAAGTATGAAATTAGGTGATATAGAATTTGTTTACTCAGGCAGGAAGGATGGGGTACATAGACAGGGAGTAGGGCTCATGATGAATAAGGAAGTTGCTAAACCTTGTTTAGGCTGGGAAGTATTAATCATAGAATACTAATTACTTATTTTATGACTAAAAAGTTCAGGGTATCAGTTATAGTAGAATATGGCCCTGTAGAACCGACTGACGGAGATACTAGTGACTCGGATGAATTTTATTTACAGTTACATGAGCAAATAGACAGGGTCCCAGGTAAAAATATGATGTTATTACTGGGAGATTTTAACGCCCAGGTCGGTAGAAACAGGGATAGATGGTATCCTAGCCTAGGTAAATTTGGTGTAGGAAAAGAAAACAGTAATGGATACGGACTTTTGCAATTTTGTAGGTATAAAAATCTAGCTATAACCAATACGGTGTTTGGTCATAAAATGGCTCATAAGTTAACTTGGTGTTCACGTGATGGTAAGACAGCAAACCTTATTGATTATGTTATAGTAAACCGAAGACTGGCAGGATCAATACAAAATACTAGGGTATATAGGAGTGCCGTTATTGATGTTAAAAGTAAAAATCACCGTCTAGTAGAGTCAAGGGTTAATTTAAAGCTGAAATATCGGAAGGGTAACTACCTCCCAGGAAGTTATGATGTTGGTAGACTCAAGGATCAGAATTTGAGAGAAACTCTCCAGGAACCAAATTTGATAATGTGGAAGATGGTTGGAATAATTTTAGAAAAATAATTTGTGAAGTTGCTGAAGGTGTCTTAGGGAAGAAAGCTAGAACTGCAGCTAAGAATATTAGTGAAAAAGCTTTATGTATAATAGAAGGGAGAAAGGACTTGTACAAAAATTATCTTAGTGAGAGATCATACGAAAACAATAGGGATACAAAAAAAATGGAGGAAATATTAAAATATGCACTACGGAAATGTGAAGGGGAGGTCATGGATAAATCTGCCGAGGATCTGGAAGATACAGATAGGCGGCATAATAGTAAAATATTGTACTGGCTTGTTAACAAATTGAGAGGGAGTAGTCAATCCAGACTTGGCCCAGTTAAACATAGGAATGGAGCCGCAATTAGCGATAAGGAAAAAACTAAAGAGAGATGGGCCGAACGTTTTGGGAATTTGCTAACCGAGATAGAGTTGCAGGAAAAGATACAGAGGAAAATGAAAAAGTTTGTGATACCTTGGATGTGAAGGAAGATAACCTGCCATTTACCCGTGGCCCAGCCATTTAAACATTTGCCTCTCAATTACTTGGACTATCTGTCTTGACTTTTCTCTGCAACCTATGCAATCTACTGCAAAATACTTGACAACTTCAATTCAGGATTAAAAATCAAAAAAGGATTAAAAATCAAAAAATCAAAATCAAAATTAATCAAAAGGATTAAAAAATAATAAGGCTCCAGGTGCTGATAGGGTGGTAAATGAGTTTCTTAAATATGTTGGCTTTGAGGTTAGAAATAAGTTACTGAGGTTATGAATATGATTTTTGAAAAAGGGGAAGTACCTAACGATTTTAGGAAAACCTCAATTAAGCCACTTTAATCGAGGCATTCGAGGTAATTATCGAGGCATTAGTCTGGTCTCTATAGGTAGTAAATTACTTAGTAATATGATACTTCTTAGACTGAGAGATGCCGTAGAGAAAGTTTTAAGAGAAGAACAGTGCGGTCTTAGAAAAGGTAGAGGATGTGTCGACCAAATTTTTACTCTTAGGCTAATAATTGAGAAGTGCCTGATTTTTCAAGCACCTTTGGTCCTCAGTTTTATAGATTATGAGCAAGCTTTCGATTCTGTTGATAGAAGAGATTTAGTAAAGGTTTTATCCTTGTATGGTATACCAGACAAATAAATTAAAGTGATTAGTGCTATGTACGAGAATAACACTGCTGTGGTTAAGGTAGGAAATGAGGATAGCAGCTGGTTGTGTATTAAATCAGGAGTTAAGCAGGGTTGTGTTCTATCCCCCTTTATATGGATCAGTTTGATGGACTTTGTCTTAAGGAACACATGAACGGCAATGGGTGACAACGGAATCAAATGAGGAGGAAAAAGTCTCCTGGACTTAGATTATACTGATGATTTAAGCATTCTAGATGAAAGTGTGAGCAAAATGAATGATGTTTTAGAGGTTTTGCGTGTTCAGGGTGCTAGAATAGGTTTGAAAATTAATGTTGAGAAGACTAAGTCACTAAGGCTAGGAATAAGTGAAGATGAAAAGGTGACGTTGGGTAATGAAAAGATTGATCAGGTGGGCAGCTTCACTTACCTTGGTAGTATTATTAGTAAAGATAGTGGGAGCAGTGAAGATGTTAAAAGTAGAATAGCCAAGGCTCAGGGTGTTTTTTTACAGTTAAAAACAGTTTGGAAGAACAGGAAGATAAGTCTGCAAACCAAGATTAGAATATTAGAAGCTACAGTGATGACAGTGGTCAAATATGGCTCTGAAGCATGGACCCTCCGAAAAGCGGATGAAGATTTGCTAGATGTTTTCCTGAGAAATTGCTTAAGGATTGTTCTGGGTACCGGCTGACTGACCGTATTTCAAACAATAGGCTGTACGAAAAATGTGGTTCAATATCGCTCTCTAGGGCTATAATAAAAGAAAGGTTGAGATGGCTAGGGCACGTTGTGCGGATGAAGGACGACAGGTTTTCGAAGATTGATCTTTTCGGCCAACCGTCTAGGGCTAAACGGAAAACAGGTCATCCTCGTTTGGGGTGGGAGGACGTCATAAAGAAAGATTTAAAGGAAATGGGAACTTCGTGGGTGGGTGTAAAAAGGGAGGCTTTGAATAGATTGGGATGGAAGAGGAGCGTGCGTAGCTGCGTTGGCCTCTGGCGGCTTGGTGCTGCAGTGAGTTGTTAGTAGTAGTGTATATATATATATATATATATATATATATATATATATATATATATATATATATATATATATATATATATATATATATATATATGTGTGTGTGTGTATATATATATATATGTATATATAACACCAGATTTTCTCAGGTATTCAGTCACTGGGGGTGAAGAAACTAGCTAAGAACTGTACATGGTGGAGAGAGCAGCAGAGATGAATCAACGTATATTTGTTGTCAATATCTGTCAATACACACCTGGTGCAGCAATGTTCTAAATGTATGGTGACTTCAAGAATGTACATCTTCTACTAAAACAACTAAAAAAAATACAATAAACCATACGGTTTCTGTTTAATGAATGTTCACTTGCCAAGTTGAAAGGTCCAACATTCAATCGGTTAAAAACATGATATCCAGTCAGGGGCGCAGCGAAGGGGGAGAGGGAGTTTGTAAAGTGTGACGGAGGTTCCACGGTGTCGCCGCCCTTTGCCAACACCTTGGGAAATTTACCTAGATACCTAGGCAATTTACCTTATGTATCCGCATTTGTCGGCATACTGGACGATTTTGTCGACACATTCTTTAAATCCCTCCTCCAAACTTAAAACTCTAGCTGCACCACCGTGTCAAGTGTGCCTGGCATTGATTCGTTAGTAAGAGACCATATGATATGAAGATAGAGTGAAGTTTTCACATTAGTATGTGAATGATTAAAATTCAAAGTCCCGCTATTGAAATTTGAATAACCAATTTAATAAACATCTTACACTTCTTTCAGTCAGATTTTCACGTATTTGTGTTTATGTAACTAAACCGGCTTCTTTTGTTAATATTTTTCTTATTTGTCACTTCCGCAAATATCTGCCATTTCTTTTGTGTGCTCAGAAGCTGCTGATCAGAAAAAGTGAAGAAAAGCAAATAATCCTTGTATATGGTTAAAGTTTTGGAATCCAAAGTGAATTATTGAGGCTGTTCTTTGGTGTGTAATAGACCAGGGACAAACGCATGAGTATGAATATTGGCAGAGAATGGGTGTTCAAACTTAAGGTAAGGTTTTTCTTTGGAGGGGAATTTGTCGACAAATTCGATCGGTGCGATACCGATATCTGACCCCAAAAATCCATATGGGTCGGGCCCTAGTATGGACCTTAATTTGCAATTGTAGGCCTATAATTAAGAGAAATCTCCAGGACCAGCAGATACAAATTGGTTTGGGATAAAGGAAGAATCATCTTCTTTAAGTTTAAATAATCACTTAAAACAGATGTGGGACAAAAAGTATATGGGTGTCTAAATTTGAACTAAGTAGTACTGAAATTAAGATGCTAATTGATTCTAGGACATGTTTGCTCCTTAGGATGATGAATTATTTGAAAGAAAAAGGATGGCCCCAAATGCAGATGCAGAGTACTCTTGCCCCAGATGTAACGTAGGTATTGATGATGTTGCCCTTATTCTCGCCGAGTGCCAGCAACTTTCCCTTTTAAGGGGAAAGTATTTTGAGGGGGGTAACTTGGAGTTCCCAGGGATCCTGCAGACGACTGTAGAAAGGACAATCAGGCAGTTATGTAAATATGTAAATGAAGTGTTGACATCAATGAGTGAAACTTGATATTTATGTTATTTTTCTTATGGAGTGTATTTAAGAATACTGTGCTGTATGGCCTTTTTTTTTTTTTTTTTTTTTGTTTGGCTTATAATAAACTTACAAACTGCTTTTGTTCAATGAAACTTTACATCATTTTAGTCCTGCTGTTGTCTTAAAAATACCTTGTTTGTTTCCCACCATGCAAGTAGTATCATCTACAGAAGCTGGTGACTTTGTTCTCAAACATGGTGCTAAAAGCTTTCCTTCTAACTTGTCTTCTATTGTATTTAAACAGCAGGTCTATATATAAATTTTAAACATCCAGTTGTTAGAGCCTTTTTCAGGGTGCACAGTTTCAGCAATATATGGTACTTCCATATATTGTATCCATATCCAAATATGGTACTTCCTGATTACACTCAACACTTCTTTGGTCTTGAACTTATAAACATCTTACTTACAATAGCCCATTTTTAAGGTCATTAACAACCACAAAATTCTCTTATCACCAAATCTTAAACTTTAACAAGTCTATGCTTAACAAGACAAGAATTAGTTACTCATGCTCCAGAGGAATGAGTGTTAAATAGCCACGCAAGCTTGGCCACCTCCATCCGATTCACCTCTCCCAACTACCTTGTGCAATCTTCAATAGCCAAATGCAAGTCCTCCTGACCATATGGGTGCTCAACTTCAAAAGTGACGAACTTCAAAAGTATTTTTTACTGTAAAAAAAAAAAAAAACTTACAACGCTGTTTCGACTTGTAAAGGGCAGTTTAAGCCTACTGTCTGAGAATATACCAATTAACTACATGCTCAACCCCAAAACAGTCAGCCAGGCTTGTTCGGACCAAAGCAAATACAACCTATATCTGCTTGGTGGAGAAAGGGTCCCATGAAAAAATTGTGGTCTATAAATATAATTATATGGCTTAAAACAAAAGTTATTATCTGACAAACTCTTTACTAGTAGGGAATCTTACGTGCAAATACGGTACTCCCCCCCTTTATTTACCTTGAACCTAATCCCGCCTGTGCAGGCTTTCCTGGATTGAGTAATTGTTCTGTTAGTAGAAATTGTTAAAGGTATTCAAAAAGTTTGTGGAATACTTTATTGTGTGTTATAATGCTCACCTGTCATAGCTTATTTTTTATAATTAATTAAAAAAAGCTTTTTCCACAACATAAGTTTTTCAAATAAAAGTAAAGAACTCTATAAAACCAAAAAAGAGCAAAATTAAAATTAAATAATCTACCAATCGTGAAACTACCACAAATAAGGATCAATGAATAAATGAAACCCAAAACGAAAAGAAATTACAATAAATAGCCGAGTGAAACTCAAAACGAGCAGAAATTAACATAAGTTGGGCTCAAAACCCATATGCCTTCCCAAGGCCAGAAAATAATTTGCACTTTACTGAAAAAAATATAAATTTTTTTACGTTTATAACTTTAGTAAATCAAATAATATTAACATTTTGATTACTAAATATCTGTGTATGTATATTAAACGACAATGCACATTCATTTGTATTTTTTTGAGTAAAGTGCAAATTATGTTCTGGCCTTGGGAAGGCAAAGGGGTTTTGAGCGCAACTTATGTTAATTTCTGCTCGTTTTGAGTTTGACTCGGTTATTTATTGTAATTTCTTTTCGTTTTTGGTTTAATTTATTTATAGATGCGGATTTGTGGTAGTTACACGCTTGGTAGATTATTTGATTTTATTATTGCCCATTTTTTGTTTAATGGAGTTCTTTACTTTTCTTTAAAAAACTTATTTTGTGGAAAAGTTTTTTTAATTAATTTCTATTCGTTTTATATTGACATAGTCTTTTCAGGGAAAAAGAAAATAATACTTTCAATCTTTTTGTTTTTTTAAAGCTTTATAGTTTGGCCTGCTATTTGTATGGTGGAAAAAAATTTTCAGCAATTTTTAACAACATACATTCTTTTAAAAATCTGGGCATAAATAGTAGTGTTTAATTTAGTTTCATATCTTCTCTAGTTGACCTGAAATGGAAAACTTGATACTATTCGCAAAAAAATTCAGTTTACTTTCTTTGATAGCTTGGATACACTTACGCTATTTTGATTTGGTTAAATTTTAAGAGCAGAAGTAGCCCTGAAAGTTTGAACATAATACCCTCATTCGTTCTTGGGATACTGCTGAGATGCCTTATTGGGAGTTAGCATTAACACAGTGCATTTTGATTTAATCTTAGGCAACATTTAGTTTTTAAAAATAAGGGACAAATGGGGGGTGGGTGGGCGTGGGAGGGGTATTAGTTGCCCTCCAATCACTTTTGACTATTAAAAATGGCATAAGCCCTTTCTATTTTCAATTGAATGAGCCCTTTTCGAAGTTCCTACTACAACTCCTTCGATACGAAGTGCCCTGGTCTAAACAACAACAACGAAAAATAACATATCATACCCACATCGTTCTTTACTATAAAAATTTCAAGCCTTCCAATCACTTTTGACTATTAAAAAGGGTACTAGGCCTTTCGATTTCCAATCGAATGAGCCCTTTTTGAGTTTCTACGACATCGCTTTCTATAAACTCCTTATATGCCACCCTTACCCTAAGGACTGCTAGGGTGGTTGTCATCCTTTAAGACCTAATTTCCAGAACATTCAACTACGTTAAACAAAATGGCTATGTCAAAATTTTGATTGAATGTGTTTGAGGAAATAGTGGGCGTGAGAGGGGCGTTTGTCGCTCATTACTTTCAACTATTAAAAAAGGCACTAGCCCTTTCAATTTGCAATCAAATGAGCCCTTTTGAAGTTTTTACGACAACTTTATCTATATAAACCTAATATGCCCCCAGGGCATAACTTACAACCATTGCACAGTGGGCTCTGAGGAGGTTATCATCCTCAAAGACCTAATTTCCAGACCTTTGAACCACGTTGAACAAAATGGTTATCTTAAAATTTTGATTTGATGTGTTTGAGGAAATGTCGGACGTGAGAGGAGGGTTAGTTGCCCTTCCAACAGTTTCAGCTATTAGAAAGGGCACTAGCCCTTTCAATTTCCAATTGAGTTAGCCCTTTTTGAAGTTTTTACAACATCGATTGCTATAAAAACCTTATGTGCCCCCAGAGCATAACTTACAACCCTTGCCCTGAGGGCTCTGAGGAGGTTATCATCCTAAAAGACCTAATTTCCAGAACTTTGAACTACGTTGAACAAAATGGATATCTCAAAATTTCGATTGGATGTGTTTGGGAAAATGGTTGGCGTGAGAGGGGGACTAGTTGCCCTTCAATCACTTTCGACTATTAAAAAGGGCACCAGCCCTTTTAATTTCCAGTTGAATGAGCCCTTTTTGAAGTTTCTACAACATCGCTTTCTATGAAAACCTTATATGCCCCAGGGGCATAACTTACAACCCTTGCCCTGAGGGCTGTGGGGGGAGGGATGGTCATCCTTAAAGACCTAATTTCCAAAAATTTCAACTACGTTTAATAATACGGCTATCTAAAAATTTTGGTAGTATGTGTTTGGGGAAAAGGTGGGCGTGAGAGGGGGGTTAGTTGCCCTCAAATCCTTTTCGACTATTAAAAAGGGCACTAGTCCTTTGAATTTTAATCGAATGTGCCCTTTTTCAAGTTTCTACGACAGAGATTTCAACAAAAACCTTATATGTCCCCAGGGTATTACTTATAACACTTGCCCTGAAGACTGCGGGGGGAGTGTCCTTCTCAAAGGTATAATTTCCTGAACTTCAAACTGCGCGGAACAAAATGGCTATCATCAAATTTTGATTGGATGTGTTTGGGGGAAGGGTAGCCTTGGAAGGGGTGTTAGTTGCCTTCCAATCACTTTCGATTATTAAAAAGGGAACTAGCCATTTCAATTCCCGATCGAATGAGCCTTTTTTGAAGTTTCTACGACAAAGTGTTCTATAAAAACCTTGTTGGCCCTTAGGCGATACTTGAAACCCCGGACCCGGAGGGCTGTGGGGGGGGGGGGGTGTACTCCTCAAATATCTAAATTTAAAAACATTCAACTAAATTTAACAAAATGGCTATCTTAAAATTTTGATTGGATGTGTTTGGGGAAAAGGTGGGCGTGACAGGGGGGTTAGTTGCCCTCCAATCCCTTTCGACTATTAAAAGGGCCCCTAGCCATTTCAGTTTCCATTCAAATGGGCCTTTATTTAAGTCTCGGCGACCACATTTTCTACTAGAGCCTTATTTCCCCCCAGACATAACTTTCAACCCTTGCCCTGAGGGCTGTGGGGGAGTGTCCTCCTCAAAAACATAATTTCTATCTGGAACAAAAACTACCCTGAACAAAATGGCTATCTCAAAACTTTAATTGGATGTGTTTCAGGAAATAATGGGCGTGGAAGGGGTGTTAGTTGCTTTCCAATCACTTTCGACTATTAAAAAGGGCACAAGCCGCTCCAATTTCCAATTGAATGAGCCCTTTTCGAAGTTTCTATGACAACTTCGTCGATATAATTCACTAACCTCGTCGGTAACAAAAAAGATTAACGGTGGTTTTAACACTGAATGTATGGATGTGAGCCTACTGTGCTACGCCGACGACATATTACTGGTGAGCACATCGCTTTGTAACCTTCAAGCCAATATCGATCTCCTAAGTCGAGGTTATACTAATATTGGTCTGGTTATTAACCCTGCTAAAACAGAATTTCTTGTATTTGAACCCCCGCGTGCGCCGTCTGAAGTTGCCCGTCGTGAGGCTACCCGTGTTACCGTTGCAGGGCAAGTAGTACTTCCAAGCCGCAAGTTGAAGTACCTAGGTATCACATATGGAAGCGACCTCAGACGCTCGCGTGCTCTTTTTGTTGACCAAGTTCTGTCGGGTTTTCGGTCTGGGTATGCTAAACTTGCAGCTCTGAAGTTTAAATTTAATAAGCATATCCTTGCTAGGCTGTATCGTGCCGTCGCTCTTCCCTTTGCTCACTACATCTCACCCGTTTGGCATTGGCTATCGAATTCGGATATGTTGCGAATCCGTTCAGGCTTTTGCAAATATTTAAAGTTTCTGCTTGGTCTGCCACTTTACCTCCGTAACACTGGTCTGCTAGAAAAGTATCATATACCTGATCCTGTTGAGTTCATGCCGAATTTTGAAAAACAAGCTCTCGTGAAACATAGGGCACTATTATTTGATTTCCCAGCGACTTTTTTGCTTGATAGTTGAAGTGTGATTTGTTTGTATTTAGTAGATTATTATGTTCGGTTGATTTGTTTTCGTCTTTATTTTCTCTTTTCTTTTGTTTTGCTCCGCTTCTTCATGCTTCTTTTTTATAAGCGGGTTTGTAATAAATTATTATTATTATTATTATATGAAGTGCCCTGGTCCAAAGGAAAAAAATAAATAAATTCCACATTGTGCCAACATCGTTCTTATATGCCCCCAGGGTATAAGTTAAAACCCTTGCCCTCAGGGTTGGGCGGGAGTGTCCTCCTCAAAAACTTATTTTTTATCTGGAAATCAACTACGCTGAATAAATTGGCTATCTCAAAATTTTGATTGGATGTGTTAGGGGAAATGGTGGGCGTGAAGGGGTGTTAGTTGCCTTCCAATCACTTTTGACTATTAAAAAGGGCACAAGCCACTCCAATTTCCAATCGAATGAGCCCTTTTCGAAGTTTCTAGGCAGCGCGATTGCGCTGCCTATGATTATTTGTTTTTTATATGTTGCTGACATATAGTATTAAATTGTTCAAACATCATTCTGCTCTAAATTTGTTGTTTAGGTGCCTCATAAAATAATCATGTATTTTGTTTTACAGTAAAAATAACCAACCCCTTAAGTCCAGTTATAGATGGTTTAGAAGTACAAAAGTTTTGTCACCTTGTTTGTAAGTTAGAAGATGGGGCACAACAAGCTACTAAACTGCTTGCATATAGAATTCATTCTCCTCAAGAAAAAGAAGCTCTCAATTCATTATTTGTAAGTTTTCATATCCTTTACTTTTTTTAGGCTAATTACACACACTTTCTTTCCTTATTTACTTTAGCTTTATTTTAGCTCAAAGAATATGAGGAACTCTGGCATAGATTTGGAGCTCGCTTTTAATTCAAAGAAATCTGTACCATAACCAATTAGAGCTGCCTAGTGTATTAAACAGACAAAATTAGTTAATGAAGCTACTCTTCATGGATTGCAGAAATTTTTGAGATTTAAAATAGTTTCATTTTTTTAACCATAGGCTACTTCCTAAAACCAGGCACATAAAAAAAAAACATGGACAAAAGTTACCAACAAATACAAGTCATCAATCTGCCACCTTGCAATTCTATCTTCAATTCATCGTCCAAGCCCAGGCCAGTGGTGTCAATTCACACATATTCGGGGGAGTGGCAAATTTGCCGTTTTTTATTTATTCAATGAAAATACCAGCAAAAGGATTTTCATTGAAAATAGTCCAAAAAAGAGATTTTTCAAAATCTAGGGAGCATAGGCCCACCCTCTCCAATTGATTCCACTGGCCCAGGGTCAGACCATTTTTATCTACAGTATATGAGCTAATAATATCAAAGAGTTATATCGTCAAAGCCAGCTCATCAAGTAATCATGATAAAATACACCATCCCAAATCAAGTACCTCACATCCATATACTAGGAAGATTTCCTAAATATTTCCAGTCTCGCATGAGAAAAATTCAGTCTTATTTAAGATATGGAATCCTTCTGTACTATTCCCATACTCATGAAAAGTAAATTCGAATATGGGCTAACCTCTTACAAATCTAACGAGCAAACAGATCCTAAACAGATGCATTGCTTTACCAACCATCACTACAAAGAAAAATTTTTCTGAAAAAAATGGTAATCCTAATTTTTGTCTTTCTAGACTTCAAAGTACTTTTAATATTGTGTCTCACTAGCTTTTATTTTTTAATCTTACTAATCTAGGCGTTCCCGGCGTTCATAAAAAGATAGATAGAGAAACAGTCAATCACTGTCTAACAGTGCTCTCTGGAGGGAATCAGCCTTTGTGGTCTAATCCTCAGCTCAGCCTGGTTAGTCTGTCTGTAACAATAAAATAATGACATGGCTCTGGATCATCTGCTAAAACCTCACGAACAAAAGCCGTGCCCAATGGTGTAGTTTCTATTTTCTGTAGAGTTTATCAGTGCACATAATAATCTATTAGTAAATAATAAAGTTGAGGTCTAAAATAATTTTTCGTCTAATAACCCAAGTGGGTGGGTAGTAATATCATTTTTCTGTGGTATTTGTTGGTAAAAGCTTAGTATGTGGACTTGAACTTAAGTTTTGACCTAGAATCAAGCCGAAGTAATTAACTTGAGAAACTTCCGGAACATTGAAATTTGCTTTTACATTAGATGGGTGGAAACTAAACCCTGGCGCTGTGCAGATGAGGGAAGACCGGTGGCGGCGGGGCCAAAAACAGGAGCGGTGGCGCGCCGCCGGCGCGATCAATCTTGACCGCAAACATTAAAGTTTTCATCAGTCTTTCTCAAATCACAACTTAAATTTACAACAGATTCGGGCCTATTCATGAGTTCAAAACTTCACTAGTCGCTGGCTGGAAACTGGTCTTCATCGTTACTCATCAAGAGAAGTAGAAATCTGGTAGAAACGAAATGGCTGTGGCGTTTCAGAACCCTTGCATAATAGTTGAAGTATCTATTAGCTACCGTATGTATTCTTAACATCAATAATTATCAAAATTAGTATTGTTTTTTCATTGAGCATTGCTGTATACAAAACTTCAAATACTGTGTCACAAAATTCGTCAGTTATCTGGGTAAAAACTTTTAATATAAGTTTGAACTTAGAAGATTATTTTTTTCATAATGCCCTTTGCCTATATCTGTTTTGTCACCTTTAAAACAGTTGAAATGGGGGACTTTGATATTGTTTGTTTTTTTTTTTTGCTCTTTTCGATTCCTAAAAAGGAATTGTATTAAAATCTGATTTTAATAACAATTTAAAAAAAATACATTTTAAAGTTTTTTTGGCTTCCTTATAGAATACATATCATGTGGGCTAATGCTGAGCTGCTGCTTTTCTTTATTGCTTTTGACTGCTCTTTTGGATATTATTTTTTTTCTTTTGGGGGTTTATTCCAAATTATAAACTGCATCTAAAAGGAGTATATTTATCAAATTGAAAAATACATGTTGAACACTTCACATGAGAACACTTCAATTACAATGAAACAAAAAACACTTAATGGTTTATTCGGTATGAAGAAAATTAAGTGGCAGCTATTTTCTTAGATAAAAAATGAAAAGCTCATTCGTTTTAAATCTAATTAAATGAAATTATATGCAGACTGAAGTAGCTCCATGAAGATGTTGAGATTTTCTTCCTAGTTCGTCACTTTTAATCCAAGCAATGTTACGAGACTTAGTATCACTTATTGAGTTTAAGCTTTGGTTTCCAAATGCTCACACAAATTACCAAATTTAAGAAAGTCGGAACAATAAGTCGCCTGTGGTCAAAATACTCAAAGACTCCTCTTTGATCCCAACCCAGGCTCAAAGCTTCTGCTATGGTCATATCCATGGAAATTTCCAAAGAGTTTCTTTTTAAAATAGCTTTTAAGCGTAGTTAAGGGTATTTAGCCTTTTTCGCTTTTCTTCAAAGCTTTGAAAAAAGTGTTATAATATTCCAAATGTTACATTTGTCATATTTGTGCATATTTTTGGTAATCATTTGTGCGGTGATCGAATTTTTTAAACCACTGTAGATACGTAAGAACGTTGCAACATCTTGTACCCTGAGGTCATAAGACTGTCAAAGACTCCTCCTTGAACCTCCCAAATTGAAAGCTTTTATTATGACCTGGCCTTTTAATGTAACTTGGGCACTGGACCAAGGGCGCCATTGTCACTCGAGCGCAACGTTAGGTGGGGATGTCAGTATCGCTTTCGTTACACCAATTCGTTTTAGTGTGAATCTGACTGGTACTTATGAATGAATGTTTTCAAAGTAAACTCGTTTCATCAATGAGAAAAAAACGGGTTGGACGCATGTGTCCCTTTCCCTTTGGACGATAAAATTATACAAGTGCTGGATCAAGTATAACTCACGAAAATCTTGTTAATTTTTAAATTATCATAGGGGTTGGACAAAGATGTTGTACGGAGTATTTTTGCTTGGCTTCTTTCTTCTTGAATTTACATGTGTTGATCCATATTTCAAAACATTATCCAACTGTCGAAATATACCATATATAAAACATAAAACAATATTTACAATGCACAAAAGAACAGGGGGGGGGGTAAATTTTTTCAGAAAGAAGATTGCATTTTCTTTAATCTATCAGGCGTTCAAGAATTGTGTATTAAATGCACAGTAGACAGAATATAACAGTAAGCTTATCGCAGATCATTTCTGGTCATCGTGAACAAAAAGCTCCTCCCACTTCTTTCTGCCTTAGCTTGTTTAGCCTGTTTTATAATGGGTTTTATTCCGGGTTTTTGTACAAGTAAGTTTATCGCAGATCATTTCTGGTCATCGTGAACAAAAAGCTCCTCCCACTTCTTTCTGCCTTAGCTTGTTTAGCCTGTTTATAATGGGTTTTATAATGTCCGGGTTTTTATAATGGGAGAGATAGAGAATGATCATACTGTCTAATTATATAAACTGTGATTAAATGTTAAGAACATCTTATCTAAAAACAGCAAAAGAAAACAAAATTCTGCACAATTACGATTCAGCTGTAGAAACAGCCTATGGACTATCAGTTTCAAAATCCAACTGAAGATTTATAGTAGTGAATACGTTCTATTCAACTTAAAAATAAAATTCTTGACTACGAATGGCATAAGAAATAGCAATTGGGAAACTGCATTCGAAATGATTTAATCTCATTTCATAAAGACGATACTTTTTATGTCAACATATGAAGAACTGCGTAACCTCGTAATATCTGGCAGGGAAAGTCACTGGTGATGAATCGCTAGGGGTTGCACCGTGATTGGGTGATTTTCTGGGATTCGGGGAACTAAATTTGTTTTCTGGATGACGCAGAGATTTTTGGGGAAATACCCAAAAATTTGAGGATAGTGCAAGCCCAGGAAAATCAGGAAAATCGAAATACTAAACCACACGAGAAAGAAAAGCCCCGACTTTGCGGTTGACGCAATAAAGAATTGCCGCAAAATTAATTCAATGTCAGCCGAACTCCGCCGCCTCTGCCGGCAGCGGCGCGCCGGCGGCGAAGCGACACTTCAGCGGCAGTCAACCGGGCTTCTCGTTGGCCACGTTCGGTCGATCCGCCGGCGCGGCGCCGGGGTCTAGTAGAAACTACATTTTACTTTTGTTAGAATTGCATAGTAGTCGATTTGGCTGGAGCTATGGAGAGGAAGGACTTGTTTGAGGGTTTTTGGAGCGTATTTGCGATTTTGGAACATGAATGAGACATTTTGGAACATTTGAATCGTTTTTGGCTTTAAGAAATCGACAAATACTTGGCTGTTAGTTGAAGGAGAGTTGCTTAACCACAATTAAAGCGGGAGACTAACACAAAATAAAATACAATGATTTGGCTCTATTATCAGAATAACTAAGGAACCCGTCTCCTTTTAGTGGACTCCCTCGAGAAGGTGTAAATATTCAAGTGAATATTTTGGTTCTCCCTCTTTCTGTTCATCCTGCATACCCGTATTATTTGCCTTGGACCTGGCAAACCCCTCTTAAGCTCTAGGTGTGGATGAAAGACTTTCATAACACGTTTTTAATGCATGCTGAAATTAATGTGATCAACAAGACTCTTGATTGTTTATTATATTTATTTATATATTATTACCAAAACACAGAAAGTTTTTCACTTGTTGCACATAAATACAAATGATAAACCACATGGAGTAACTAATACAACCAACTACTAATACAACAAGTAAATCAAAACTTCATATTTCAGAGCTAAACTTGCAATCCTTATGCAAGTAATGAGTTCTTTAGTTGTGCAAGACTTTCAGAATATACAACATCCTCAGGAAGATGGTTTCAGGAGTTACAAGTTTTTGAAATGGAAGTCTTCAAAATGATTCTCTTATTCACTTCTGGTGGATATAACTTATAAGGGTGTTGTCTAGTAGCTGTATAATACAAAAACCTGAAGAACATACTTAGGTATACAATATCAGTTTGATGGGCGATTTAAATGTATTCATCAAATCAGTCTTAACTGTACAGAACTGTAAACTTGGAAAATGTAAACTACACATTCGCTGACTGTAAGGTCGAAACTGGACTTGGTATTATCAGTTCTTACATTGAGATAAGGGACATCCCTCTTTTAGGATGCAAACCTAATGTTCTTTTTAAACTATTCTCCTGATATTAATGAACTTACAGAGCTAATACTTACTTAATCCGTCTAAGAGCACCCTCTTTTCACTCGCAAAACACTCCAGCAACAAGAACAAAAGAATATAAAATAACTAACTATTATTTTCAAATGTTTAAGTATGGGGGGGGGGGCAAATGTCTAAAATAGTGCTTTTCAATGCCCAAACTGTCTAACTCTCATTGATCCTTCAGATAAATATAGAAAAAGGTATGGGGTGGGGGTAGGAGTTAATAGATAATTTCTTAGACCACGTTGCTTTTCCATTTACGAGAATTTAAGAAAATTTAAGAGAGAAAGACGGGTTTAATTTAAATCAAGCAGTTAACAAAACGTACTAAAAACAAACACAAAAAAAAGAAACATGAGTTAATAAAAGGAGTTAATGTGTCATCTCCCTTTATTTAGACTAAACATGAATAAGGCTATTGCGGGTTGATACCTCCCTCCTTATTGCAGAAAATGTCCCTGACAGTTATTTTAAAGCTTCATTTAGCTAAACTGATTTGCTTCTCCTTTTATAAAATTGTACACAATGATGTGAAATTACACATCAGCTATTGTGAACAAGGGGCTGAAAGCCATTTTGTACGTGGGGGGGGGGGCATATGCCTTAAAGAGTGCATTTTAGTACTTAAATATCGTAACTCTCATTCCGCCTTCAGATAAAAGAAGTTTCAAGAAGGGGGGGGGGAGGTGGCAAGTACTATAAGGAGTTTTGTTTTCAGCGTTTTTTAATGGTGGTATTTCTATTCGTATTTTTGTAAAATGTTTCAGTGTATTCAAACATATGTGCACACTGTATTTAAACATCAGAGAACCCTATTGTAGAGGCTGCGATGGCAGTAGCTGCGCAGGGGATCATAAGTCACGCAGAATTTCTATCTGTACGAATAATAATACACCTTTTCGCCCACCTGAAATTCTTTAGTAAAAGTATCAAGAAATTGTTCAATAAAACTACTGTTTATCGAAAATTATTTACTAAATATCCAAATTTTGTCAGAAATTTTAATATCAATTCAACGTTTTAATTCTGCAGCAGAAAAACTGAAATGCGGGACGCTACCAATCAATTTATGATAATTGATATATATAATTTATCAGCCGGTAATCGGGGGTTTATGGGGTGTACCCCACATCATATCTTGGCTAGGTATGGGCTTAATTAAATATATATAAAAAAAAGTCTTTACAACTGAAAGTAAGGACCAAGAATAAAACTGGTAAACAAATTCACAAACTGTTGTCATTTTTTCCCAGTGGCTACATCCGGACTATGGAGTGAAGAAATTCTTATTTTTTCTAATTCAGTAGAAGAAAATGCAATAAAATGTTAACCAAAACTGTATTTATCAATATTATGTCTTTCGTTATTTGTCAGTTTAAGAAATGGTGCCCTCCCCACCCATTGCCTATAGGTACTTCTCTGGCTGCTTCCCTCAAGAATCTAGTTTAGGATGTTAAAATACTTCGTGTTGTCTGTTAAAGCTGTGCCTCATTGCATTTTCAGGCAAAGTTTGCCATTCAATGTGAGAATCTAGAGGTAGCTGCCCCCCCCCCCCCCCGCTCTAGAACAATTCTTACTTTTCAGATTAATTTCTATTTATACACTTTCATCTTTTTCAGTTGCTTGATCAATGCGTGAAATCTTGTGGACCCAAATTTCACAACGAAATTGGCAAATTCAGGTTTCTCAACGAGTTGATTAAATTGGTATCACCGAAATACGACGGTGCTAAAACTCATTCATCTGTAAAACAGAGGGTACTTGAACTTTTATTTACTTGGTCAATTGACGTGACAAATGAGCCAAAGATTAAAGAAGCCTATGGAATGCTGAAAAAACAGGGAGTGATTAAAGTAAATATTTGTTTTTCCTTAGCTATGCAGGTGCCAAACGGCCCTAGCAGCTCAACTTCATATTATGAAAAATATTAGGCATACAGTATTTGAAATATATCGAGGAATTAAGAAAAATAACATTATGTTAGATTGAAAAGGGTATTTGTTATAAAAAGTAAGGGAATAACAAAATTTTCTCATGCGAGAATGATGTTTATGAAAATCCTGAAAATGGAATAAACTTTCTTGACTCACTACACTGCTGGATTTATTAGTTTGTATTATTTAATACTTGTGTAAAATTGAGTGGTATATTATATAAGCAGGGAGTTGGTATGCCCATGGGAGAAAATTCGGGTCTGCTAATAAACTAATAATATCTCAGGCAATTAGAATTTATATTGATGACAAATAAAGATTACCTTCAAGATACTTAAATGTCTGTGTCCAAAAGTTTCACCTCTAATTGTAGAATAAAGCGTCAAAAATAACTTCCGGAAAAAAATCCATCTGACTTTGTTTTGGAAGCTAGTCATGTGGAGGTTTAACAATCTAATGCTACCCAACAGAACTAAAACTCAGGACCAGTATACTTGGGAAATACTAAATTTTGATTTCAACTAAAGTTCCTGATTTGTTTGGATCCAACCCGACGTTTCCGGAAAATAGGGAGATTCTTCAGTTTTTTAAGTAATTTTTATGCATCGGTATATAGTCTGGGTTAGGTTAGTTTGCGGAAGGCAGGCTATTTAAAAATACACTATAATACACCCTTTGTGTCCTTGGTAAAAAGTGGTTCTTTATCTTTGACCTTCATTTTTAAGGGAAAAAGGCTAGAAAAAGTTACTGTTTGCATGTAGGTTGTGTACGAAAAGGAATAAAATTATGATTGACGGATAATACAAGTACACAAAATCATTAGAAGCAAAAATAATTAAGAAAGTATGGGTAAAAGGAAGTCTTAATACATGCCTCGTGTTGTATATGTCACAGTACGATAATAAAACCGTTCGTTAAATTAAATACATGACTAGTATCTCTACAACCAGAAGCTACCAAAGCCCAAATAAAGGCTATATTTGCCAAATAAATGGAAAGGCTAAGTTTTCCCTCATTAAAAAAAATTCCATTCCAGGAAAATCCATGGTTGTCTCAGTTCCTAACTGAGATGTCGGTTAATCGTCCCATCACTAGTTTTCTGTTGGAGATTTTTTTTACATTAGTTTTCTCCATTGTTGTATTTGGTGTACCCTTCTTTATACTGAAAATAGCCAAGCAGACATTTTTTCCGGAAAATATCTGCACTTTTACTATTCACTTCACTCGCTGTTAATTTTTCTTCATTCTTTCTTTTTTATTATCCTCTTAACTTGATGTAAACATTTTCCTGAAAAAAGAATCATAATGAAACTTATTTTGCTTGTATATACTGGCTTCAAGTCCCGATTTTTTTTTTTTTTTTTTTTTTAGGTAGGGGGGAGTGGATTGTCGTTTTTTTCCAGTTTTTGGCAATGAAAATACCAAAAACTGGCATTTTCAATTAAATTGTCTCCCCAGAAACATTTGTTCAAAATCAAGGAACTGGAATTGGATTGTTCAAAATCAAGCAGAGAATCTAGGGGAGAGGCTACGGGAGCTGACGTTTTCGGACTGATTTACTTGTTTTATTGTAGGGTTTGTACTGTCTCTTAGGGTTTCTGCTTTTCTCTTTTAATGTTCACGGTGGCCGTTGAGTTGAGTGAACTAATGTGTCATCACGCCCGAAGATTAAAACAAGCTCTAGTAGATTTATGCTGTGTATCTTATGGTTAGTTCATTTTTCAAATTTAGGGCTTGCGTGGGATCTGGCTACAGTAGATATATGCTGTGTATTTTATTATTAGTTCATTTTCAAATTTATAGGGATATGATTCCAATCAATTAAGTAGGTCCACATTATTGTAAATCCAGGGGTGTTTTTAAAATAATTCTGGCTATCAATTTTCATAGCTATGTAGTTTCACTACACTGGGTATTTACTCCTTGTGGCCCTCTGCTCCGGAAAAAAAATGTATATGGCAGTCAGAGCACTTACTCAGTAAGGACCAAATACCACTGGATAAAAGAAAGAAAACAAGAATAATTTAAAAACATGTATTAGAAAACGATTTTGTATTTTTTTTAATATTATAGTCTATTTTTGAAAATAAAGTGCTCATTAAAATAGCCGTAGAAACAAGATGATTCATCAGACGCCTGTAGTGAAAACAAGATTATTGCCTACCAGGTGACTGGCAATTGAGCAATATATTTTACTTCGATTGAAGCCAATTTGGTAAACTTTTAACCGCATTGAAATATGTATAAACAGATTTTCAATGATCAAACCCTTGTAGCAATAATTAGATTACTTTCTACCTAATGTTCAGAATAATTTACTATAATTAAAACTGCCAGTGCACTTAGCCACTTTCCTGTGATGTTTGTTTTTATGATGTAAATTATTCTGCTGTCTGCACAGCTTCTGCTCTTAAAAGTCTAAAAAAAATCACAATATCAATATTCGAGTTTTGTCTGTCTGAAACTTTGATGTTAGTGACGATTTATTTTTATTTTTTCAACCCAACTACTTTTTTTTAATGAATTATAATCTAACCTTAGCTACGAAACCTACTAACATTGATAATATCTAAACTCATAATATCTCAAAATTCCACTTAGAATTATTGAGTAAAAGCGCGTTTCTCTTTCAGTCTGAGCCTAAATATCTTGGAGTTCGAAATGTAGACGCCCACAACGTAAAGAATGAGGAGCCAGTATATTCGAAGGCTCGAACACCATTTTTGGGCAATGAAGAGCAAGAGAGAACCATTAAAGCTTTGATACAGAGTGGAAAACCCGAAGATCTGGAAAAAGCCAACAGACTAATTAAAAACCTTGTTCAACAAGTAGGTTTAACAATTGTTTTTATCTTTAATAAAAAGAATTGGCAACTGTTGAAACTTTTAATATCGGAAGTAGGGGTTAGCATACCACTAATTAACATATGTATGGTAACTTTTAATTTTAGTCCGACATATTTAGCTCACCAGATTAGAAGCAAAAATAAGGGTAAATCCTTCAATACTTGCAGAATAAAAGCCCTAGCGGGAGGATCTTTTCGGTTTGTGTGTATACACCAGCAGTTACTACCACTTGCCGTGTTAAACTGTAGTTGATTTCGGTAAGTGGGTTGAAACGAAAATTGAAAAAAGGAATTGAAAGTTTCAAAAAACACTTAAAATATAAATACGACAAACGGGTCTATGGCCAGTAAAGAAAATGAAGAAAAAAAAACTAAAACGAATATTTCGCCCGTATCTAACAAGGCGTCTTCAGCGTAGAGAAAAAATAAAATAAAATAGACTCACCTAAAAATATAATATACAATTACTTAACATTTACAATTTGACGCTAACTTCTTGAAACCACCTCACAAAAGTAACTCGGTTTCACGAAGGTAGCTTCAAATTGTAAATGTTAAGTAATTGTATATTATATTTTTAGGTGAGTCTATTTTAGTTTTACGTATGTTTTTTAGTTTTTTTTTTTTTTGTTTTTCTCTCTCTACGCTGAAGACGCCTTGTTAGATACGGGCGCAATATTGGTTTTAGTTTTTTTTTTTTTTTTTTTTTTTTTTTTTCATTTAATGGCCATAGACCCGTTTGTCGTATGGCCATAGACCCGTATTTTAAGTGTGTTTTGTCATGGCTGGCCAGTTTGGCTTTAGATCTTTTATTTGAAAGTTTCAAAGATCAGAACTGTTAAAGTAAAAATAGTTTATGGATGGAAGGCTCGGTCTGCAAATCACAGGATATGTCAATAGCTACTGCATGCATTTATGAAATCAGATTCCTTGAATTCTTTCTTTTTCTTATTTGTAGATATTTATTTGCCTTGGCGTATCAAAAGAATTATCTTCAAAGTGTGTAAATGCTCGCATCACGAGGGTATCAGGAACGTATTCAAAAACCTGAAGCGACAAAAAATTTTTGCTTGGATTTTCTTGGGAAGATAAATCGAAGTTTGGCCAAAAGGCTTCCTTAAAAATTTTACAGTTAAAACCTGAAAGCATTTAAAACTGAGGAAAGCTAGGCCTGTGTTGCTAGGGCAACATAAAATATTCAGCAACCTTTTTGCTGGCAAAATGGGGGGGGGCAACACCTTGATTTTGTTTGTTGGCCATCGGGTGCATTTTGTAGCCATTGCGTTGTATTATTATTTATAATCGTTGCATAAGTATTTGCATGAACCTAAATTTTCCTTCTTTAAATGTATTAGAAAGGAATATAAAGGCATACCAATAAGCACGAGCATTTAAACCTTCATCCCTGAAGAGTAACAAGGGTTTCGAATATTGCTTACAAGTCACTCTTTGTGATAAAAGAGAAACTTCTAAATAGTTAATTTTTTAACTTGGCTGTAGGTACTCTCCTACCAAATTTTCAGTGAAAATGGTCACTTTAGTTTGGAAGGTGGGTGGGGCTCAGAAGTGGGGGGATGTCTCTAAAAATCTATCGGCTCTGTGCCCTTGGCTCAAATTCACTTGGTCCTAAAGCTTCGAGAAAATTGGAGCTGAAGAAGGGAAACACATATCTGAAATCATCACTAGTACTTGGCCCCGGTTTTCTAACCGATTAGTAAAAAATTTCAAATGCCTGTTTGTATCTCTGCAGAAAAGCTGGTGATGAAAGTTGGCCCTGAAGGGTGTAAGGGCCCAGGTGAAGGGAAAGCTTTGCTCGAAAGAAAATAATCCATTTTGTGTTATTTATCTCACGGATTTTAAATCATTGTCTGTTTTCGATTCAAGCAAGGTGCAACATACTTACATTTCCAATTAAAAGTTAGGCGTTGAAGGAGGGTATCTTGAATTGCTAACTGTCCCACTTTGGCTCTCGAATCATACAGACTGAAAACTCTTTCGTTATTTCTTAACCCTAATCAAACACAATATACCTACCACTCTGCTAAAAGTTGAATATTGCATGGGACGAGAAGGAAGGGGAGGGCCTTGAGGGATTTATGGGTCTTGTTTTTGTCTCCTTCAGCTTTGATTGAAAAAAAAGTATCGTTCGATTTCGCCTCAAACAAGGTAAAATAATGTCTACCCTACAGCTAAAAATCTGGATGGGATGGAGAGGGGGGGGGGGCTATTGGCTCAAATCATATAGATTTAATGTTATCTCGCTTTTTCGACTAAAAAATGGTGTAACTTACCTATCTGGATGCTAATAGGGAGATTTTTTTGGCTGGGTGATTGAAGGGGCTATGAGCCTATTTTGGCCCTCCATTTGTACAGACTACGAATTTTTTCTATGATTCTGGTTCCCAAAAAAGGTGGAATATGCCATCTTGTATCATACGAAGCTGACCAAGAGTCCGAGTAAGCCTAGTGTTATTCATGGGCATGACCCAAATTTGATCCTGCAATCATGCGTATTGAAATCCTTTCATCATGTCGTTCAAACGAGGTGCAACTTTCCTAATTTTGTTCAAAAAATTGGTGGTGGGATGAGAATTTCTTGTTTTTGTCAAGATAGGGGAGCCTTAGCATTCGAATGTTTTGATCATATATTCAACAGTCTTCTTCGGAGAGAAAACACGAATGAAAAGTTCAATAAAGACTAGCTTAATTATGCGGTAAATGAAAAAAAAACCTCATCCTTAGTTCCTCAAAATTGAAGCTGGCTTGACAAATAAAGACCCAAACTGGTTAAACGGAGAATGTCTAACAAATCCTTCTCTGACAAATAAGGTGTATAAGTTTTTGGCTTGTCTCAAATTCCAATATGCTTTTCACATTATTTTCTTAAGGTGGGTCCACGATGGCCCTTTAGAGGGCAGATTAAATCTTCTCCTTGCGATTCCTTTTCAGGAAAAGCTACCCTGAGCAGGAGGATGACCCCCCCCCCCCTCGTCATTCGTAATGTTCAAGTTGTTGCTGGTGCTTTAGTGCAAACAAAGCGTTTTCGATTTTTCACTGAGATTATGAAAATACCTGTGTGTAGTTTTTCGGAATTTGATAGAACATATGTAGTTCCAATTGGACATCTAATACACCGTAAGAAGTTTTAGTCTAGCGTAAGTAATCACTTGAACATTTCTAGGACGGGATTGAGAGGGGCCACAACCACCAATCTACTCGGCGTAATTTTCGCTCGTTTCAAGGTTTATCATCACTACTTTTATTTGAAAAAATAATTATTTTTTTTTAAGCTCTCTCTTTCGTTTTTTCAATTTTGGATGTAAATGTTTTTTGTTTTTTTTTTTTTCATAGGAGAAAGGGACTATCCTCAGTTAGGATTATCAACCCTTGAATTTTAACGGTAAATTGTCATTTTTGCTTTACTGACAATGGCAATAAACTCATTAGGATTTTGTTTTTTTACATAGTGCTTTAATACTAAGTAACATGCGCAACCAAAACACATAAAAGAAATTTTCCATTTTAACCTAAAAGGGATTGGTTAATATTTAGTTTACTTAACGATGTTAACATTATGAAAGTAACTTTAAAGTTGCGAAGCCAAAAAAGAAAGACTACCCACAGCGAGCTTTGAGCCCCATCTTTGCAAAATTGAAATATTGGTATTAGTTTACCGCGCAATCAACCTGACTTAATAATTAATGTTTTAGTTTTAATTAATGTGCTTAAAGTTCCTACATACACAGTTACAATAATAAAAAGAAATAGGATTTTTATACATTTGGGTGTTTCCATGCTTGGCAGCAACACATCGAAGATTCAGAAAGAGAGGGAGTGTCTAATTTTTTTTAATTAGACAGAGTGGCTGTCTAATTTTTTTTGTCGTCAGGTAAGTATAAATCTAACTGCGAAAGGCAGAAAAATGAACTGGACCCAAGCAAGCGAGGTGATGACCATCTCCCCACCGCTAAAACTCTCCCTTAGTGATAGTAATTGAAGCAATAAATTGCTCCATGGTGGTGTATTAAACTTAAAAGCTGGGATGAAAGCATTAGAAATGAATACACCACCGCGTGGTAATATATATCCCTAAAATCTGTGAAGTTAAGAATACAGCTTTTGAACAGTAGCTTTGAACAACCTTCCAGTAGCCAACTGGCGCTGGCATGCTTCTATCAATGCTAACATCTTTGATTTTCTAGGTGGATGGTGTACTGGACGCCGTCATTCTCAAAGGCTTTTCGGCTCTTTATGAAATTTTTTATGTGTAATTCTAATTTACTATCAAGTTGAACATTAGAAATAATCACTATTCTTTAATCAATAGCAATTGACAATTATTGTACATCAGATTTCTTCAAAATGAGCTTTTTATTTTTGGGCTACTATGGGCCAAAGTTTGCACTTTACCAGTTGCAGTCACCGCTGCAAACATGACGTAGAACATCTGTATCACAAAAATTGAATTTAAGTCATATTGTCTTCATAATATAACACCTTAATTACACATTCAGGATAAAATTAAATCTTGGGCTCCGCGTTGAATTTCTTCTCTAAAGCCATCGATTTCCATGGAAGCATTTACTTTAGTAGACATATGTAATTCAGTTCTGGTTCCGGGTTCCAATTTCCTTGTTATCAGTGGTAAGTAACAAGGGTATGTTGATTGATATTGTGAAAAGTTTTCATCAAGAATCAATATTAGTATACAGAATAAATATTACCTTTGTTTGGCTTTTACAAGTTAGGATTTCTGTATAAATAATGGCTTTTATATTCAAGAATAACATCGATGCGCTCCTTGAAAATTGCTATATAGGAAAATGGAGATGCGTCTTTGACATTATGTATGTTTTTGCTCCAGGTTTAGATGGATAGGCTTTCGTGGTTTTAGTTGCTGTTTTCCTTATTACTTATTTTTCTTTAGGATGAAAAGAAAGCAGAAGAGGCTGCTTTAAGGGTGTTAGAATTAGAAAAGATTGCTAATCACATTAAGATCTTACGAGATATGATGAACAATGGGGCTTCAAGTAGCGAAGAGTTTGAGTTGATGCAGCAGCTTGCTGAAACTTCTGAGAAGCTGAGACCTCAACTCTTTAAATTTGCTGCCGATACGGAAGGTCTAATGTTTTCTTTTATTTTCTCTTTTCTTTATGCTCTCTATAGTTCTTAATGCTGATCGAGCTTATGTATTGTTACTCTCTAGGGGTTTTAAGATGGGGAAAATGTGGAATTTCACTATTTTTTTCTCATAATAAAGATCATGGATGAGTGCTTATATGTGTTTCTTTTTTACTTTTTTTTTTATGGGTGACCATATCGAGCTGAATGTCATAGAAGATTGGGAGAAGGTTCATTCCAAAGGAAACGAAAAGTTCAAATGCCCTTTTTAAGTGACTAAAAAAAGATCGTACCTCGGGAAAGTGTCGTTTTCTTTCATTTTGTGGTACAAAACTACGACTTTACTCCAAAGAAGACCAAATTGCTAATGATTCCAAGTCCTGTGTTAGCTAATTGATCTAAAAGTATCAAAGAATTATATATTGGGTTTTCCAGTTGCAGAGGAAGCAATACTGCATGGGGGTGCATTTGTTCCCGAAAAGTCACGTAGTCCATACGAGTTAAATGGTTAATATTGATATGTATGCTTGGTTTTACTAACTTAATTCACTTGATTTTTAACGAAGTTATATTTATTGATGTATAATTGAGCACTAGCTATTATGAGGAGAGGCTACGGCGCATTGTGTACGTGGGGGGGGGGGCGGATGCCTAAAAGAGCGCATTTCAATGCTGAAATTGTCTAAAATTCCATGAGCCTTCAGATAAACATAGAAAGGGATATGGGGGTAGGGGTTAGAGTTAATCTCTCATCTACCTTCTTCTAGTGAAAAATTGTTCTGAAATTTATTTTAAAGCCTCATGTAATTAAAATGATTTGATCCATACTTCATAAAATTATGTGCAGGCATATGTAAGTGCACATCAGCTATTATGAAGGAGGGGCAGTGGGTCATTCTCTAATGCCTCTTGATATCCGGGAGTAATTTCGGTCCACGCCTTCATTATTGGTGCTTGAAGGGGGGGGCAATAGTGCCCCTCCCATTGCAAAAATATTTTTCAATGTAGAGTGAAATATTACATTCATATGCCTACCAACACAGAGGTGGAAAAAGCGAGTGGAGGAAGGGAGGGGGGGGGGGGCTTAACGGCAAGTGCTACCATGAGCTTTGTTTTCAGAGATTTTAAATGGTAATATTTCTCTTGCTCTATTTATATAGGCTACTATATTTTAATGTGTTTAGATAAAATTATACTGTGTATTTAAACATGAGAGAACCGTATTGTAGAGGTTACAATGGCTTCAGCCGCGTAGAAGATCAAAAGTCGCGTAGAATTTCCATCTATAGGAACAATAATATCTTTCTCCGTCCACACAGAATTTTGTAGTACAAATATTTGTTGGGGGTCTGCCCTTTTTCTTTTTCAGATAAATTTTTCATTAGATTTGCTTATTGATTATAATTTCAAAGGACGTTAACTTCCTGTTGCCATGGCAGTTGTTTCGAAATAAGTTAACTTTGGGTTAAATCTATTTCTGTCCGTCAGATCTCGGTCATTGAAAAGATAAGTTTATCAAAAAGCTCATTGATTTGATGTCCCCATTTATCGGGTTGCCCAAAGTCATTCTGGGGCACACAGAATGACTCTGGATGACCGAATGACCCGACACAAATTTCCTTTTTGTGAAAAACGTAATTTTGTAGTTAGTTTGTATTCAAAGTTCTTTTTTTAGAGCTCAGAGTCTGTTTTAAGAATCTGTTTCGAGAGTTATGTTTGTCGGAGTCGACATTTGGACGAATAAAAATGAGTTATTTTCTCAAACTGCGTGAGATTATTTTTCCCTGAACCCTGGCGGGGTAGGAAAAAAAGTTTTCGAGGAGTACCGTCATTAATATATCGACAGCTGGGTTCGTTTACCCTCCAAAAAGATAGTTAGAGAGATATCAGTGGTGACACGGATCGTGGCACCTTGGGCCCAATAGTTTGGCCCTTAACTCTCCCAAGCCTAATACACTTTTCACGCCCACACTGGTTGTAAAATCAGACGAAATTGTAGAACCTTTGAAACCGCTCGATGGTGTTACTATGGTCTAGCGACACCGCCAAGCGGCACTGGTGCAGCGTTAGAGATCAAAGACTGGTGGCTGGAAGCTATCCTGCCAAATAATATTGTTAACTTGTTCAACGAAACTGCTGTTTATCGAAAGTTTTTACCAAACATTCAATTTTTTTGCAAAATTCTAATTACAACCCATCATTTTATATCTCAAACAGAAAATTTTTAATTTTAATCCATCATTTTAATTCTTAATCATAAAAGCAAGGTGTTACTAATCAATTTGGAATTATTGATATATACAATAGAACAGCGAGGAATTGGGGTTTATGGGGGCTGGAACCCCACATCATTTCTTGGTTAAGTGTGGGCATGATTTGACAACCGATCACAAAATAAATTTTTGAAAAGCAAGTTTTCTCAACTGAAAGTAAGGAGTAACAGCAAACTTAAAACGAAAAGAAATTATTACGTATCCAGGGTGGCTGCCCTTTTCTCCCAAATATTTAAGGACGATAGTTGAATACCTCCCCCCTCAGATACGGAATAATTTCTGGTCGTTTTAAATTTTTAATGTTGCTCCTAACTTTCAGTTGAAAAAGCGTTTTTTTTAACGAAAAGGAATTCACTATTATAAGATGTCAAGTTTAAAATGAATAGAACTGAAAATGATCAAAGACGCTTAACTGAAAACGAAACTAAAATACATTTAAACTGTTTTTTTTTTTTTTTTTTTGCTTTAATGTGACATTTTAGATTTTTGAAACAGGCCTGCTGCCGGAAGAGTTTTAAGTTCATTTGTGATAATCATTTTGATTAATCTAATGTGGCACTATGTAGTCTGACATAGCACTTATTTCTATCTATGTTTTCTCTCTTTTACTTTCATTCTTTTCGAATTTGTAGAAAAACAACCGGTTATTTATAAATTCCAATTTCAACAGTCTAGGATATTTAGTTCTCTGTGAAATCAGAGTGGCACGCTAGCTTTTTGTGGGTTTGAAAGGGAAAGGGGGGATAGTGCTCATTTTTGTCAATTGCTTCTGGCATCAAGTTTAACTTCTTACCCTACTTGATTTCTGTTATTTAAGTTTTAATTTTGTTAAAAAACTACGCTTTTTAAAATTCGATTACTAAAGGTATGCTGGCTCCCTGTTTGCTCCGAAAGCATGAAAAGCTCGAAGTCATGATTGTAAAAAGAAAAGAAAATTATATCATTCGACGAAAAAATGAAATATCCTTATTATCAGGCTAAATAATACAGTTGAAAAATGACCGAAGGACCGATAAAGACTATATTTAACTTCCTTGGAAAGACTAAAATTAACCAAATAATGAACGAACCACCAAGTCTGGTAGTAAATCACCAGTTTTGGCAACCCTGTCTGTGGTCGTCTAAAACCAACCTTTTAATAGTGCGAATACTGCTTTCGCAGCTGTTTTATTTATTTTTTTTTTTTTTCAGCCGGATGTGGGTTTGAAGTGGCAAGAGATGCAAACTCGAAATTGCTTCTTGGTATGGGAAACGTGAAACGGGAAAGAAAAGTTCCAGTGAATTTTTTAAAGTTTCCAGCAGTATCCTACAAAAAAACCTTTTTTTCGTGTTCTTCATGGTATCCAAACAAAACCATTGTAGCCGGGAAAGTTAACTTTTCAGAAGGATTCTATGTCATATTGCTGCCGAAAATTAGATTGTCTCTCTGAGAACTGGAGAACCAAATGCTGAATCTCTGTTCTAGGTTTCTTAGAAATGGTTCCGGAAAAGTCGATCTTGAATACCAAATTCCAGCTGTTTTGCTTATTTTCTGAAATTTTTGATTTGATGCCTCATGTATTTTAATTGAGTAATAAAATGCAGAAAACTGTTTTGTCGTGAGATACGAAAAAAGAACCCTTAGAAACTAATTTGGATACATCCATACTTAAACATACTCCCCTTGCTCAAACAGCTAAGATTGTTTGTTTTTTTTGGTACAAAATGCCTAGTAAATTTTAATTAAAACAAACAACAATTTTCCGTTTAATCTACTTCCCATGCTTATTTTAAGGGGCTATTTGATTTGGCTTCTGAACGGCCCATGCTAGAATTTGAAAAGTGCAATTCTTTTACTTGCATAATATTGTTTTAAGTAAATTATATCTTACAGGTGAATCTCTCGAAGCGATTTTAAAATCAGCAGATGAATTGAACCGAGTGTTGGATCTTTACAGAGACTATATAACCAAGAAGCCAAGTTCAGCAGCCTTATTGGAATTGGGTGGTACTGACCCCGCTATGCAAACCGAAAACCGTAGCCATAGCTCAAGCGTGGGTGAAGAATTGATATCAGTTGGTAATTATTTGTGTGGTACTACTGTAGTTAAACGATAATGATATTGGTATCTTCCTGTTTTTGCACTGCGGACGAAAACTTCTGGGCTTCTAAAAAATACGAATGGTGAAAAAATGACTGATCATACAGCTTAAGCCGAATGGAGACTATCCCAAGTTTGAGTGGAATGGTGCAGTTTGTTTTGGATAAATTTGACTTTCTATTGACAGAAAACTACAATTTTCAAACGTGCACCCTTATCGCAATGCTTTGATAATTACCGTACGCATTTAGGTGAATTGGCCTTAAATGTAGGGGTTTCAGTAAGATTGGAAACGGCACAATTTTCACTTCACATTTTGAAGAGACATTTAGTTAATCAACTACTAATAGTAAACCATATTTCTGATATTGGAACATAAGGTACATTTTTAAGATTTTATTCAAATTTGCTACCTAACCTTTGACCTTATTTCCTCCAGAGTCATTGATGACATATAGGGCATCGACGAAGTCCCTCTACTTGTCCCAAGCCGCGCCGCAGTCGTTGCGTTCCCCAATCCGGTACTAACGAGATCTCAGGCATTCTGAGATCTCGGTCACAAGTCCGTCAGAAAGCGATTTTTGGATAACCTCATCTTCTTTGGCCGTCTGGCATGCAATCACAAGTCGCCTGAGGAAGCGGCATTGTTGCATAAGAAGAATATATCTCAAAAGTATCCACCTCTTCTTCCTTAAAACAGCAGTAGTAATGAACTAGTCCTTTCTACTACACATTCTAACCCGACTCATATTTTGAATGAGGGTACCCTATTTGGGGGCGGGGGGGGGGGGTAGATTTTTTAGATTATTATGTTAGCTTTAAGTCTTGAACGTTGACCTGTAGTTTTTTGTGAAATATTTGTTTATAATTTTCGTTGGTGTTTGTAATGTTCGGCTTTAGTTTGTTCATAATAAGTAAACTATAAAGTGCGCCATTACTTGCTGAAGAACAAAACAACCGCGTGGGACTTTGACACTGAGAACTCGTATACTTTTATGTGTTTTTTAACCTAAAACGGGAGATCTATATCAAAAGTTTGAGTCTGACGACTTTTGGTGCAAAATTGTGTTCTAAGGCACAAAATAGACAAAGACTGTAGATATTTTTGCGACTTAAGAAGGACATTAGAATTCAAAATATTTGCTTGAATGGACCCTTTTTCGGATTTCAACTGCCATTGGTTGTAGTGGAGGATGCCCAAGCGAACGGAATTTGGAACTCAGTTAACGGTTTTGTCAATCCAGTAAGTCGGATCCAATAGGTCTTCGGCGTAAGCAAAATTTGATTCTTGCATCCTGCACAGGGAAGGGGATATACAGGTCTGAGTGAGAATTCCCCAAAATATTGACATTTTTATGAGATCCCATGATTCTACATATATATTTTCTAGTTTTCCATTTTACATTTTATTTGCCCCTTTCCCTAAATAGACTCCTGTGTACATGCCTCGATCAGTCAGAATATTTCAGAAGAATATTTCTGAATTTAAAAAGTTTTGTCCAAAAGCAAAGATGCTTCGCAATTTTTTTTTTTTTTTCAGTTTCTGAACATAACGAACTTATGCCTCATTTCGTCTGAAATTCCGACATACTTTCTGGAAAATAGACAACAGAAACGAAATAAATTGGGAAGTTATCGGCTAAACTTCTTTTTCAATGATTTACTAAACGTCAAGTGGAAAATGACCAGACTAAAGAAAGATAAAGTACGCTCTTTGAGATTAAATTGTTTGTAATATTACTCAAAAAGAAAATACCGCCATATATGTGACAATCAACTTCATCTTTTGCAGACTTCAATTTCACTAGTATGTCGACTGTGCCGTCTTTACCTCAAGAACCTATTAAACCTTCCACTGTAGTCTCGCTTGTCTCTAATGAAATATCTGAAGTGAGCCAGCAATCTCATTGTCTTGACAGTTTAGATTTTCTTGGGGATCTCTTGAAAACTCTTCCAGGTGGTGACTCAAGCATGGCCATGGGAAAGTTTGTTCCAAAGTTAGTACTTTTATTTATTTATTCCATATCTCCCTAAAAACTCTTTGAGACCTCCGAGAGCAATAAGCTTTGGAAATAAAAATTTACTTTCTGAAACAACAGGGTTTTTATCGTTATGATTCTTTTTTCCCCCTTGAATATAGAAATTGAAGATTATATATATATATATATATATATATATATATATATATATATATATATATATATATATATATATATATATATATATATATATATATATTATGTATAAACTCAAAATGACAAATTCGACAAAATGACAAATATATATATATATATATATATATATATATATATATATATATATATATATATATATATATATATATATATATATATATATATATATATATATATATATTATGTATAAACTCAAAATGACAAATTCGACAAAATTATGTCAAAAATAAGTAAATATAAAATGATGTATACGAATTTGATTTTTTTTTTTTTTTTTTTTCAGGAAAAGAAATATATTTGTGACTTGTAAATAATTTTTTGCCTTTTCTTAGGAGATTGCACTTATTTTTCACTACCTCAAGTGGGTATTTAATTCTGTACATACTTGAAAAACCAAGTACAAATTCAAGATATTTAAAATATACTTCGTTAATCTGAGAAGAAAAGAAGGCTGAAAACTTGTGAAGATAACTGCAGGAAAGCTATCCAAAGGGAGAACCATCATAAAGTCTATAAAGTCTAGTCGTAAGAAAGTCTAGCTAGTGCTTCGTTTCCCATTCAGCCACGCAGATGAATGAGAAAATGAAAAGTCTTTGAATTCTAGCTTCTGAATGACTTATTTTTAAATATGTTTTTTGGACTTCAGCATTGGATCTGAAGCATTGGAAACCCAACCATCACTGAAATCAAGAGGGAGAAAGCCAAGAAGATAATTTATTGCAAAATAAATTTTGACAACGTTTGGACATTTTGCAAAAGACATTTTGCAACGTTAATTTCCAAATCTTTCTTCTTTTTAATTCGTCCAATAAAATCTTAAAATTATCAATTAATACCGCTTTAGACTGACTAAGTAAAATAAAATAATCAGCTTATTCTAAATACCTATTTCAACTGATAAATAGATAAGCGAGGTTTTTGAAGAAGTAAAACCCATCTTTCAGACATAGTTTGAAAATTGGAGGTGGCAACATGCCAACTGTTTTAGCGGAATCCCTCTTTTGACTGATATTTTATTAGAACAATTCCGAAATCCCGAATTAACGTGGAGTTTAAGATAAGACACCATGAATAAAAAATTTTAATCATGCTATGTGATATATCTTATTAAAAAAAAAAAACTAAGTAACGTGGAAATGATCAAACGCCCCGTTTCTGTCAATAAAAAAAAGTATTTAACGGGTTTCTCTTAATCCAAGAAGAATATATTTGCGAAAAGACGGCCTGGGCTTGATCACAACCTGGATATCTAGTAAAACCAACTTGTTGGAATCAAAATGAAGCAAAACAAATGGAGATTTTACACTAAGCTCTGGCAACTTACTTAATTGAAAACTCTTTGAAATAGGCTGGAAAGAATCACGTTTCATACTTGCTTTTTCCTTGCTTCCACACCAGGGTTCCTATGCCTGTTTTAAAAAAAAAGTTAGCACTTGCCCGGCTAAAAAGACCGAGTTAAAAAAAAAAAACAGCAAAGAAGTATAGCCAAAAAAAGAAGTAGGAGAAAGCTTCAAATGGTTAGAAAATAATTCATCATGGTCTGGGGCATACTTAGTCGTAGGATTTTCAACGCTGAATCCAAATCAAAACCGAAAATAAAAAAAAAAACGATGATTCCGATTTGGAAGAAGATCGCCAGGCTCCCAGATCTGCAAAAGTTCATTATTTGAAATAGACATTAAATTTTGAGATATGTTATGCTCACATCTTTTCTTTCTGGGCTCTGGAAGAGATAACTCCAATCTGCATTTCTTGCATAAAGTCAAAATGTCCAGAATTTTTTATATTCTGGCAATTTTTGAAGCTAAGGCGCATTTTGACATTAAATAGAAGACTTAGCCCTCTTTTTAAATCAGTTTCGGATTTACTGGCATGTGTATTGCTATATATTCTGTTCTCTATTTATTTATTTTTTATATGAACAAATGGGGCACACAAACACAATAGTTAAATCTCCTTATAATACTAACCAAAAAAAAAAAAAACGTTATCACCTTACATTCACAATAAGTCCCGACGCAAAAAACATTCACAATAAGTCCCGACGCAAACTTGCGCGTTTGGGACGAACCCAAAAAAACAAAACAACTGTTATTACACTTGCTCGGGAAAAAAATCTCTTACTCGTCCCCCTCCCCAACCGCTGCTAAACAATTAATCAACAATTCTAAAATTAATGTGTTTACAGGGAACTCGAATGAATGCCACACTCAAAATCTACAACTCAACAAAGTTTCGACACATAACGACACTCACCCAATCACAAAACGTATGAAACAAAATCTTTTTTAATAATATACAAGTATAAACTTACTCCAAAATCGATCTATCAATCCATCTCTAGAATGTTGGTTAAAACAAATAAAGTAACAAAAAGTAAAAAGTAAATATGACGGCACTAGACTCTTAAGGTCCAACATTTATAAGTACAAAAATAGCTAAACATGTTGGAATTCTGCCAAAACTGAAGATTGTTTTCCACAAAAAAAGTTTATTTGAGTGTTGTATTTTTCTCTTATTCATCTGTATTTAGTTTGATCGTCGAAGTTCATTAGCCATTTGTACCCGCTCCGTGAGTTCTGACCAACGATTTGTCTTGGAGTTCGGTAAGATCTTGGTATATCCAATTAAAAATTCTACCGTTTTTTTGGTTTGGTTAAATTTTATGTAAATTTTTTTTAATGCATAAATTCCTTTCTTGTTTGTTACCTGTATGTTTTTTGGGCTTTTATAAGAAAAAAACATAGTTATGAAACTAGAAATATTGAATTGATTGAAACACATATTTCTGTTATTTAAGTTTTCCATTAGGTATATAGGCCCTGAAGTCTGAAACAGACTTTCAGGAGAAGTAAAAGGTTTGAAAACGCTTTAGGAATTCCGTGCTTCTTTACGATCTATTTGTTTAGCCGTCCTGGCTAGGTGAACATGCGTTGGGTCTTATCTAATTAAGTGCGCTTATTACAATCATTAACATCATTATTATTGTCATCATTTAGTCTAACTTAGTCTCATTTTGTCTATCATTTAGTCATCACTAGCCTAACTTGCGTCTCTTTAAACTAGCGTGCATCTTTCGCCCAATTCACAAACGGTTATTTGTATATTTTGTATGCCTGTCTTCACACTATGAAGAGACTGTCTAATACCTTTTACATCTATTTGTAAAGTTTCCAACAACTCCAAAATCTTTGCAATATTTTCTGCATTTGTTTTTTCACATTCTTTTCGTAATCTTTTCCCACTCGAATCCAGAATAGAATTTTCCGACGTGGACCTTTCAACTCCTGTTAGAGTTATTGGAATTGAGGTTAAACTTTTTTCCAACAATCACATTTCCAATATCAGTTTTTACTTTCTTATCTATTCTCTTCTCCCCCATTTTCGTGAATATTTACAGGAAATAAAATTCCGAAAAAAGAGTCACATCAATCAAACAGTTCGTGGTAGCGAACTCTAAGTAAGGAGCGACTCTGCCCAATAGTAACCAAAACAAAAAAACTGAATTTTGATGACAATTGATGCATCAAAAAAATTTGTCTGATTTTCAAAACAGGGAAGAGGGGAAAACATCCACCAAAAATCAAGGAATCTTATTGAAAATTGCTCCATCAGATTCAGCATATTAGAGAACCCTACTAGACCCCGGTGCCGCGCCGGCGGATCGACCGAATCGCACCCACAAAAGGCCCGGTCGAACGCCACAAAAGTGTCGCAACGCCGTCGGCGCGCCGCAGGCGTGCCGCCGCCGGCAAAGGCGGCGGCGTTCGGTCGACTTTAAATTAATTTTGCGGCAATTCTTTATTGTGTCAACCGCAAAGTTGGATCTTTTCCTTCTCGTGTGGTTTAGTATTTCGATTTTCCTGATTAGAAATCAAGCAGGGCTTGCACTATTCCCGAATTTTCGATTATTTCCCCGAAAATCCATCCGTCACCCGAAAAAACATTTGGTTCCCCGAATCCCCGAAAATTGCGCAATTACGATGCCACCCCTAGCGATTTATCACCGGTGACTTTCCCTGCCAAATATTACTTTGCATACCGTAATTCTCACTACTCTCTGGTTCGTTAAATTTCGTCTCTTGCTACTTTGCATAAAAACCAGACACATGCAATATGCAATTGCATTGCAAATATTGCAATATACACAGTTCTTCATATGTTGACAAAAAAAGTATAATCTTTATGAAATGAGTTTAAATCATTTCGAATCCATTTTCCCACTTGCAATTCCTTACATCATTCGTATTCAGGAATTTTATTTTCAAGTTGAATAGAATTATAGAACACAACATTCACAACAGTTAGATTTAGAAATTGATAGGAGAAAGATCGTTTCAACTGCTGATTTGAAAGTTTTCAGAATTTTTTTTTCTTTTGCTGTTTTTAGATAAGAATTTCTTAATGCTTAATACTCAATTATTGAATGCCTTATATATTAAAGAAAATACAATATTCTGTCTTGAAATATTTTACCCCCCCCCCAAAAAAAAAACACAACCTTCTTTTTAGACAAAATTTAGATAAAGACGAAGCTATGTACAAGGATGGAGACATAAAAATTTACACAGAAGTTACCCCAAAATATGATTCATAAAAAAATTGTAAATTATTGTCTATAGGGGGGGGGTAGGGGGCTATCATTTTTAAATGATAATGCCTCATTTTTTATATTGAAAGCAGGGATGCCAAAAAGATATGATATTTTTTTCATTTAAAGTGGGAATGAAGAATATACTATTAAATTTCTTCAGAAACAATTGAAATATTTTGATAGGCTCCGGACCTCCCATTGGGAATTGCTCTTTGTCTTCGACATATTTCAATTTCTTGTAAGGCTAGTTGTGTAATGTGTATTTTTTTTGTGCTCCGTGTTATAGGAATATTTGTACCTTATCGAAGGCCGTATCATATCTTTGACACAGTTTTCCAATAGTTTGAGGTATATCTGAATAATTTCGCCTTTTTTGTTCTTGTCTTCGTACCCCGTTACTCATACCACAGTTTATACAGTTTATCGCAGATCATTTCTGGTCTTCGTTCTCGGTGCGAACAAAAAGCTCCTCCCACTTCTTCGTGCAGTTATGGATCAGTGTGTTTGCGTCTATCAATGAGAAATGGTTACAACAGGGTTGCCACCCTGACCTGGAAGAATTTACTAGATTGGAGAGGAAAAATTTACTAGATCGCATCTGTTTTTACTAAATGCTCAAAAAAAAATTTTGAACATTTCAAGCGCACCATCAAGCATCGATTTTTACTATAGGAGGATAATCAATACGATTTTCACAATCTTTTTTCCTTTTTTCTTCTTTTTTTCTTTTCCTTTTTCTTTCGTTTTCATAGTATGATTGAAAATTCCAGAAACCTACAAGTTCAAAAATCCTTTTTTTGTATAAATATATATATATATATATATATATATATATATATATATATATATATATATATATATATATATATATATATATATATATATATATATATATATATATATATATATATATATATATATATATATATATAATGTTACATTTCTACTTACTTTTAATTTCTCTCAGCAGGCACCTTTTTACTCAATAAAAATTTTCAAACTGAGGAGAATCACCTAATGACCTTGGGTGGTTGGCTTTTGTTTTGATTCCAATAGATTCCCAATCATCACAAATCAAAGTGTCATTATAGCTTCATTTTTAGTTGGTAAAATTTGATACACAGAAAGCTGATTTTTTCGACCGTTAGACGCCGGAAGTGAAGTGTTTGCTTATGAAAATAGGTGACTACTTGTCTGTCTCTGAGACAGACAAGCAAAATTGTAAATTGTAAAACAGACAAGCAAAAATTGTAGTTTGTCATATGTTTACGATAGTTTTTTCCCCTGAATTCATGGAAAATAAAAAAAAAAGTTTTGTTTACTATAAACCATGACTTTTTACTAGTTTTTACTAGATTTCGGGAAATTTACTAGACCCTCTAAATTTACTAGATTTTTTTTTTACTAGATCTAGTAAAATCCTACTGACGGTGGCAACCCTGGGTTACAAAGTGCATTATTCGTAATAGCGGTTTTCCACTTGTTTCCGATTGTTTCGCGTCTGACTTGTCTACCCGTGAAAATATCTGATGCCGCTTATGTTTCTACGTTCTCTGGAGCACTCGCACCCCGGTCCGGGTTTTTATAATGGGTGAGATAGGGAATGATCATACTGGATAAGTATATAAACTGTGACTCATACCCTCAATTTTTTTATCAATTAACACTAATATGTTTAACGTTATTTCGCGTGTTTGTTTGAACCATATAGTGACCTAGTTAATTATTAAATAAATTATTTTTTAATGTAAAGCTGAGACGGTATCCTAGCAAGGTGGTATCCAGAGGGGGGGGTAGGGAGGTATTACATTTAAATGATAATATCTTGAATTTTTTTTATTGAAATCAGGGATGCCAAAAATTTAGTTTTTTTTTAATTTAAACCAGAGGCGGCATCCTATCAAGGTGGTATCCAGAGGGGGGGGGGGTTGGGAGCTATCATATTTAAATGATAATACCTTGATTTTTTTTTTTTAAAGCAGGGATGCCAATAATTTAATTATTTTTTTTATTTAAAGCAGAGACGGTATCCTATCAAGATGATGGTATCCATAGGGGGGGGGGGGGCATAGGGAGTTATTATTTTTTTTTTATTGAAAGCAGGGATACCAAAAAATTATTTTTTTCAAAATTAAAGTGGAGACGGTATTCTATCAAGGTGGTATCCAGAGGGGGGGGGGCGATAGGGAGATATTATTTTTAAATGGTTGTATGTCAAATTTATTTATTTTTTAAAGCAGGGATACCCAAAAGTTAATTTTTAATTTAAAGCAGAGTAGGTATCCTATCAAGGTGCATGGTATCCAGGGGGGGGGGGGTTAGGGAAGTATTTTATTTAAATGATAATATCTTGAATTTTTTTATTGAAAGCAGAGATGCCAAAAAGTTTTTTTCTTTATTTAAAGTAGAGACGGCATCCTATCAAGATGGTACCCAGAGGTGAGGGGCATAGGGAGCTATTATATTTAAGTGATAGTACTTTGATTTTTTTTTTATTGAAAGCAGGGATGGCAAAAAGTTATTTTTTTTAATTTAAAGCAGAGACGGTATCCTATCAAGGTGGTGTCTAGAGGGGCGGCAGGGAATTATTATTTTCAAATAATAATATCTTGAATTTTTTTTTTGAAAGCAGCCTCAGTCCACACAAAGTGGATAAGTTGATTTTTATTCATGACAATTATAGCCACATCCCGCAGTTAGAATAGACTTCCAAGTTTGACTGAAGGAATTTTTTTCGACCAGTTGACGCCTATATTTTTTGTCCCTCCACACTATTTTGAAAAATACCTTTTTTTTTACACATACTAATATTTGGACTTTCCTTAGTATACCAGCTTACCCGTCACACGTTGCCACGAGCTTAAAAGAAAGGAAATTCAATGAGAATGCCCCTAAGGAAAATTTCTAAACGTTCACTGTTTTAGTTAAAAGTTTCTAATGTCATAATGTTTTCATTTTAGTTTAATTGTAATTGAGAAACATATTCAAATCATACAAGATTACGTTGAATTGCTATGCATGCTCTTCGAAAAGCTGTTCAATTTTCAGATATCGTCCATTATATAAATTCATTTTAAGTTCGACCAAGCTAAATGGTTGAGACTGACACATTGATTGGAAATTGACTTCCCTTTTCCTTCCAGTACTGAGGGGGGTCATCCACATTTCGTCATTGGGAACTGATGCTTGATTATTTTTTAAGGTGAAATTTTAAGTTATCCTATTCAAAATGATTGTGGAAAAAATTGGTAGGACAGGTTGATGTGTTTTTGTGTTTTACATATATTTCTGCCTGCAATTGTATATTCTTTTGTGTATTCTAAATATTGTTTTTTGTTTTATGTATGGTATATTTCGACAGTTGGATAATGTTTTGAAATATGAATCAACACATGTAAATTAAAGAAGGAAGAAGCTAAACAAAAATACTCCCTGACAACATCTTTGTCCAACCCCTAGGATAATTTAAAAATTAACAAGATTTCCGTGAGTTATACTTGATGTAATTTTTTTTTTTAATTGTTATTAAAACCTGTTTTTAATACAAGGAAGGCTTTTTAGGAATCTAAAAGAGCAAAAAAAACGATGAATATCGAAGTCGCCCATTTCAACTGTTTTAAAGGTGACAAAGCAGATATTGGCAAAGGGCATTATGAAAAAATTAAGCTTCTAAGTTCAAACTTATATTCAAAGTTTTTACCCAGATAACTAACGAATTTTTTGATATGGTATTTTAGGTTTTGCGCGCAATAACGTTCAATGAAAAAACACTACTAATTTTGGTAATTATCTGTGTTAAGAGTACATAGATAATAAATACTTCAATTGTTATGCAAGAATTCTGAAATACCATAGCCATTTCGCTTCTACCAGATTTCTGCTTCTCTTGATGAATAACAAAGAAGACCAGTTTCCAGCCAGCGACTTGTGAATTTTTGAACTCATAAATAGGCTCGAATTTGTTGTAAAATTAAGCTGTGATTTGAGAAAGACTGATGAAAACATTAATGTTTGCGGTCAACATTGATCGCGCCGGCGGCGTGGCGCAGCGCGCTGTGTTTGGCCCCGCCGCCGCCGGTCTTCCCTCATCGGCGCGGCGCCGGGTTCTAAACCCTACTATAAAGGTTTCAAGCTCCCATCTGCAAAAATGTGGAATGTTGTATTTTTTCCCAGAAGAAAGATGACAGATGTGTGTTTATTTATTTTTTTTTCTTTGTTCTTCCTAGGGGTTATCGTATCTAACCAGTGGTCCTAGAAGATCAGGAGAGGGTTCATTTGAATGGAAATCAAATGTTTTAGTCCTCTTTTTAAGGGACAAAAACATTGGAGGGTAACTAGCCCCCATCCCACGCCTTTTTTTTTCTCGAAAGTCGTCTGATAAAAATTTTGATTTAGCTATTTTGTTCAGCATGGTTGAAAGGTCTAATAACTATGCCTGCGGGGATGACATGAACCCCCACAGTCCCAGGGGGAAGGTCTGCAAGTTATAAAATTTACCCATTGTTTACATATAGTATTTGTTTCTGGCAAGTATACATAGATTTTTTTTGGAGGGGGGGGGGGGGTTCTACGTGGTGAATTTTCTATTGGGAGGGAGGTTTCCGAAGGTAAAATTTTCAGGGGAAATTTTACACGGGGAGAATTTGACGGAATTCATACACAAAATTCAATTTTATTTGTCTTACTTTCTCGATGACAACTTTTTTTTACGTTTGGAGGTGTTCTGGGGAAATTGTCTGGGGGAAATTTTTAGCGGATTTGGAATTCTCTGGGGGATTTTTAAGTAGAGGGGGAGATTTTCAAAAGGAAAATTTTCTCCGTGAGGGAATTTTCACCAGAAGAAATCCTTCATGGGGAAATTTTCCACAGGAGAAACCTTCCCAGGGGGGGGGGGGGTGGTTAGGAAAAATTTTCCACATAAGGGGGGGGCGTCCGCCATGACCTGAACAATGATATGAATTTAAATGAAAAAGCAAGCTTTTCTTTATAGGGATAATTTTTCAGGTGGAATCATCCGCAAGAAGTTTTTCTGGGGGGAGGGGGAATTTCCGTCGATGATGGAATAGTCCGGGGGTGATTTCTGGGAGGGGGGATTGACACGGGAGGAACTTTACGTGGGAAAGCTTTCCATGGAGGGAAAGGTGATTTTTTGGGGATTATTTGAAAAAAATCAAAAATTAAATAAAAACAAGTTTTTTCAACTTAAAGTAAGGAACAGCAGCAAAACTTAAAACGAACAGAAATTATTTAGTATATGGGGAGCTGCCCACTCGTCAATACCCCGCTCTTTACGCTAAAGATTTTTAAATACTTTTAAAAAACCTTCTTATTCTAATTAAACGGCTCTTGTGTTTCAGGTGTTGTTCTTAAAGAATTGGGACAAAAATCGATTTTTAGCGTAAAGAGCGAGGTATTGACGAATGGGCTGCTCCCCACATGTATGGAATAATTTCTGTTTATTTTAAGCTTTATTGTTGCTTCTTACTTCGATTGAAAAAGTTTTTTTTTAATATTTAATTTCATTAAGAATCTCAATATATGTCGGTCCGGTTCAAATGTACTTTATATTTGCCGTATTCACTGTGATATCGGAACGCCTTGGTTATTTTTATATTCATTCATTTCATTGCCCACTAGGCTAAGGTTATTAGCTAAACTTATGAAATTAAAATCACTTACATTCATTATGAAATACACTTGAATTGTGAAATAAATTATCCTTTTTGTCACCTTATATATAATCCGATCACGAATGCTATTTATTTGATATATAGATAGATATTCACAGTACGGGAGCTGAATCAAAACTGAATGGAATCGCAATAATAATTCAAAGAAGATTTTGTGCTTAATTGTGACTGAGTTTTGAGCTTAATTGTGACTGAGTTTTGAGCTTACTGGACATTCACGAAATAAATGATAACAACGTAATTGATTTCGCTTCAGCCGACTGTGCAAGTTTCAGCTTTCTGGGTATCTTGCTGGAGCAAAACAGCTGAAATTCTTGGGCCCCGATCAACCCAAGCTGATTGAGATCCCCTACCTCTTATGTCTTTACATATGACTAGCGGATAAAAATCAACTAAAGGAATCTGGGACAAACTAGACTGTTACCAGTTAGAAATTTCTAACTGTAATGAAATAAAAGTTTTGTTGCATTGTTGAATTGCAGAAAAGGTGATAAACTAGATTTATTAGACACTGGAGGGGGAACGGAGACGCAACTGCAACCTAAACGATTATTATATTTGGAAATAGTGTTGAACAGGGAGTAAAATAGTATTAACCCTTTTGTTATTACAGCTAGTTTATAAGGGTCGAGATTGTGTATTTACGATATGACATGAAGCAAAAATTCAGTTTTTCGAGCTCATAAAAATGTTTCCAAAATAAATCGTTTATTATCTCGTCTCTGATCACACAGGTCTCCTGTACTATATTATTTCTTTGTATATATATTAATTTTATAGGTCGAAGGAGAAGATTCCGATGAACAAAATGACCAAGCTAAACGTCACCCAAGGTCCTCCCGTCCCTTCTACATTCTCTGGCCAAGAGCTTGACCTCTTATCAGGTGAAAGTTCTACTGCACTGGTATTTGACTCTATCTCAACCTCAAAGCATTCCTCGAAACCCATAGGCTCTACATTAAGTAACGCTGGATCGAAAACCTCATTGAAGTCTACTAATTCTTCTCTTGATGATGTACTATTAGTTGATAACATGAACGACGACAGAAAAGATAGCAATGGTTTTCTAGATATAGTCGATTTGAATGAAACTCAAATGTCTCAACCGGATGTAAGTACAATACTTTAGTTAACATTTCGACTATAAATTCTTACTTTGTCTCTACTCGGAATGATTTGAAATACAAGAAGAATGTACCTGTGAAGAATGTCGTTATTAATGCACGGCTGGCCGTGAATCAAAAGTGACAAATTTGCCGTAAGATACTGTAATTAATGACGCTTTGTCGTTGACAAATTTTTCATTAAAAAAATTCTAAACGATTTCGTAGGGTTGTAATATTTTTAAACAAGTATATGTCGAAACGAAGATTGTAAATATAGGATGAAATGTAATATTTCGATATTGAAACGTAAAGAAATGTATAAAAAATGACATTTGAAAAGTTTTTTTTTTGTCCTGATAGTTCGGAACATAGTGAGCTTTATTAGAGGTTGTAATTTAGCTGCTTACAAGCTGTGACGTGATCAGATAGCTTGACTGCTTTAGTGTGCAAATAAAACTAAAAGTAGATTATGGAGGATTTATTGTAGTTTGTTCCTTAAAGAGCAAAACTACATTGTCCGGCAACCCGGCAGGACTACTTTAATCATGGTATATCCCGTGAGGAATACCTAAGAATAAGCTTTGCCCTACGATTTTCGCCACCTCGTGTAGTCTTCTAGCAGAGGTAATCCCTGAAAATCCCTCGCTTGAAGCATTCAAGTGAAGGTACAACAAATACATCAAAGCTGAAAACAAAATGAGGAAATTATAAGGACTAGCGGCATATCACTGTCGTTGATGGAGCCGCAGAGATTACAAAAAAAAAATACCCGCTGAAAGTCGGGCCTCTATTATTGCGTCTCTTTCTTGGCTCCAAAGGCCAGCAGCAAGTACACTTGCGCTTCTTTGTAAAATTGACTTGTGCAATCAATGCTTTTTGATATGGTGCCTTGCCTTAGGGAGTATTGTCTCGAGTACTTAAATTATAGGTTGAATTATATAACCTCCATATTACGGCTTTTTCAAGGATGTATCTAAAGATTTAACGGTTGTGACTAGAACCCCTACCCTATTCCCCATAATTGAGGGGAAGGGCAAACTTTTCTGCTGTTTAATGGCAAAAAGACTTGTTCTTTAGTTGAATGTGTTGGTTACTCACGCACAATAAGTGGTTTTTTATTGCACCTGAAATGTTGGTCTTGCATTCCTTTTGAGGAGGTAACAGTCAAGTCCCGTTTAAAAAGTAATCCTTCCAGCTTTAAAGCTTTGAACTTATCTATGACTTTGAAACCCCATATGTGGTAAACTGTGGTGGATTGAAATCCCATATATGGTAGAATTGTGATAAAGAATTGAAAATCCCTGAACACATTGTTGGAGAAAATTCGCTATAGTCTTTTAAGTCTTAATCAGGTCACGTATATTTTGATCTGCACTTTGAAAAAGGACATATATCCCCTGATCAGTTTGTCTAAGTTTATGGTAAAACAGTCAACTAGATTGATATAGCCTTGCTGCCAGCCGAGTTTTTTTTTTATATGTTTTTTCCATGACTAAGGTTGATCATGTTGGGTTTAACACAATTTCACTGTAATATAGGTGAATATATCTATCGACCTCGCAGAACTCATTGTAGATTTTGATGCGGAATCTCAGCCCACCTCTCCCACCCTCAAGTAACATCTTAGGAACAGCTTTGAACCCCAATCGTCTTCTTAGTCTGTGTATGTACAGGCTTAAGCGAGATTTTGTAGCTGACATGGAAGGGCTTTTTGTCAACGCAGGAAATGTTTCAACGAATCTCAAACCAATTATGGTTCTGAAGGTCTTTCAGGTTTATATTCCCTGTGGAACATGGATTGTGTGATAAACCTACATCTTTGTAGGTTTATCATTGATTGTGTGATGGATCTACAAATACTACTATAACTTCTACTTTTACAACTAAAGTTACTAAACTAAATCAAAAAAGAATAACTGCATCCTGGTTGTTAAAATGGCATAGTGCATCCTTATCGTCAAAAGGTCTTATCTGCAACATCACACCAATGGCTAAGGCGAAACGAATAAGAGTTTCAAATAGGGATAAATCCTTTATTAGGCAAGGAAAAAACAAAAAGTAAAGTTCTGAATATTTCAGAACTTTACAGTTCTGTGAAATTAAACGCTCGTATTTATGGGGATGACAGACCAGGGAAATTTTACAACTATAAATTCAGCAACACTCCGTTTACAATTAGAAGAAGAAGAGGATTGTGCCAACTTAAATAAGAATTATTAATTTAGCAACATTTTGTTTACAATTTCAGGAAGAGGAAGATTGGGCCAACCCAGGAAATATTTCGACGATTCTCAAACCAATTATGGCTCTGAAGGTCTTTCAGGTTTATATTCCCTAATCTCGTCTCGAAAGGACGTGATTCTTATATTATAGGATTAATTAGTTTTATTATGTATCCATTCACCGAGCCGTCCTAGCCGAGTGGTTAGCACGCTAGACTTGAAATGCTTTGCCCTTGAGGACAGGGGTTCGATTCTTGATGTAACTGGTTACTTGGTTTGGAACGGGGGTCAGTGACGTCACTCTGTAAGCTTAGCCAGAGTCGACGCAGCTCTAAATAGGTATCTGGAGAAATCTGGGGAAGGTAAACAGGAAGGATGTGTGAAAGCACAGAATTGCTGACCCTTAACCCCATTGCACTTCCTGGCTAAAACGCTGTTAAACGGAGTATCAGCGCCGCCGGTAGGGACTGTAAAATCCAATGCCATGTTCTTTGCCTTTTACTTTTTTTTACCATTCAACGAGCCAGAATAAATAACATTAGCTCAATGAATGAATGAATGATGTATTTCAAATTACATTTTTAAATAATCTGTTAATTGGTTTACTTTCAGATTTTGGATCAACTTTGGCTGTTTCTTAAAGAATGATCTAAAGTTGCTATGATTTATGAAAATAGGAACTTTTTTTTTTATTTTGGCTTGTTTCCGAATATATTTTTAATCTAAAAAAAAGTCGAACCAAATTTGAAAAAAAAATTGATCAAAACATGCCATGTTTCAAAACATGGATAAAGCTGTATCTTAGCTATTGAACAATAGCAAAATTGTCATCTTAATTCAAATATTAAAACTGTGGGACCGCAGAAAAATAACAAATCGAAAACTTGCACAGAGAACATAAGCCTTAACGTTTCACGGAAAACTGGTCGCATTTGGTGCTGGTGAAAAACTAAAGATTTGCACATTAAAACTCCAGAAAATTTTATTTATTTCAGCTCAGCACTGAAGACGGAACGTGAATATCGGTACAAAATATATGTCACTTGTTGTGTTCTATATCTGCCTAACCTCATTGGATTCTATTGATCTTTCTTTACTATTGTTGTGGATATAGTCCACTTAAATTACCAAAACCTGAACATATAGCGTTTACCATAAATTACTAGTCATAAAAAGCGGACACCTTGTGCAGGAGTTTTGATTCAATGGGCTTCTTATTAAAGGTTTGGTAAAAATAAAACAAAAACAACCACTCAAGAGGTTTTGAATTAGGGCCAAAACAAGGTCGATTGAGTGCTTTTACAGACCCCATTTGATGCTTCCTCTATGGCTGTTTCATACAAGCACATCCTCCACCCTGTAGGGTTATATCTACTTAAGCCGTCGCTTACCATCCCAATACGGCAAACTCGCAAAAATACGGTAGGGTTGAATTACCTACAAGGGGTTGAGCCTGTAAATCCGTTTTAGTTTTCTTTAAAAGGAATATGATAGGATTATAAGGTTTAAATCTTGACCAGTGACATATCAGGTCCATAGTTTTTTGGCGACATGGTGTCAGGAAAGTTGTCATAGTGAAATATTTATTTTAGGTATCTGGAGTGAATATCCGACTTGACAATCAGTCCCAGTCCAGTAACTGCCCTGAAGTTAAACCACTGGGTGACCTTACTGTATCTGTTGAATCAGTTAAGCCTGGTATGTCCAATTTTTATCACATAATTCTTTTTGAAGTTTTCAGGTTTTTGTTTCAATTTTAAAGGAAATGTAGTTGACATCCAATAGCATTAAATTTTCTTTTTTATTTTGGCTCAGTGTTTGGTTAAGAAAGTGCTAACTTGCTTAAATTGTTAGCTTTTAGTAACCAATTTATCAAGCGAATCTTCTCTCAAACTTCTTTTATTTTTGATAAATTCTGTTCTATAACTACGTAGTTATGTACTACTTATGACAAATAGAAATTTTAACATCCAGAAACCGCTCGGAATTTTGGGATAAATTAGCTAAGCTAGGCTCAACTTGGATTTTATCGCCGCAGTGATGATAGATTCAGCTAATTTCTATTAAGAGCCAAAATTAATGTTGAGAAAACTAAGTCGCTAAGACTAGGAATAAGTGAACATGAAAAGGTGACATTGGGTAATGAAAAGATTGATCTGGTGGGCAGCTTCACTTACCTTGGTAGTATTATTAGTAAAGACAGTGGGAGCAGTGAAGATGCTAAACGTAGAATACCCAAGGCTCAGGGTGTTTTTTTTTCACAGTTAAAAAAAAGTTTGGAAGAATAGGAAGATAAGTCTGCAAACCAAGATTAGAATATTGGAAGCTACAGTGATGACAGTGGTTCTAATATGGATCTGAAGCATCGGTGCTCCGAAAAGCGGATGAAGATTTGCTAGACGTTTCCCAGAGAAATTGCCTACGGATTGTTCTGGGTACCCGACTGACTGACCATATTTCAAACAAAAGGCTGTACGAAAAGGGTGGTTCAGTTCCGCTTTCTAAGGCTATAATGAGAGAAAGTTTGAGATGGCTAGGGCACGTTCTACGGATAAAAGATGACATATTGCCAAAGATTGTCCTTGTTGGCCAACCGTCTAGGACTGAACAGAAAGCAGGTCATCCATGGTTAGAATAAGAGGAAGTCATAAAGAATGATTTAAGGGAAATGGGAACTTCTTGGGAGAGTATAAAGAGGGAGGCATTGAATTGATTGGGATGGAGGAGGACCGTGCGTAGCTGTATTGGCCTCAGGCTCCTTGGTGCTGCGGTGAATTGTTTGAAGAAGAAGAAGAATTTCTCCCAGTCTAATTATAAATAGGGAGTGTAATTTACTGAAACTTGCCCGGCTAAAATAGTATTTTCACAGTTTTGCACAGTATATGAAGGCTTAGTTTATGCTTGGCAACCCATGTTGGATTTTTTCACGTTAGGAAACGATGACAAAATTTACCACTCAAAGTACCTGAACCATGTGGGGGAATCTTTTGATCACCCTGACGTTTCCCATGTTAGTTTACAAGTTGTTATGTAGCCTTTTCTGTCAAATTGAGATTTATGCACCACCCTCTATTTGAGATGATAAATCGTTGAGTTATGAGTTGTTTTTTTTTTTTGTTTTTTTTTTGCTTTTTATTTGTTTTTGTTTTTTCTTTTATTTCTTTTTTCAAATGATTTATGTTTTCTTTTTTTAATTTAATAAATCTATATGCAAAATTCATCGATTTTCTTGCTTGTTGCGAAGTAATAAATTCTATACTGGGACATTAGTAATACTAATTAAAAAGTTCGTGTATGGGGGAAATTACCACTTTCTCGAAATTCGTTTTCCAATATCTTGTCTGGGGCACAAGCTGTTTGTGTATATTGTCCTTTTTTCTGTGACCCATCATTTTTATAAAGGGGTAAGAAATACAAAATTTATTTTTCTTTACTATAGACCGATCTTAGTGAACCTCTTTGACATGTGGGCATATGTGTAAATAAAGTAGATAATTATTTCATATTTGTATTGGGTTATTTTTAGTGTTGGGCGATATTTTGATTAATCGATATATCGATATTTTACTTTCGATATTCGTTGTATCGATATCGATATTTCGGATCAGTGTTTTGCTATCTCATGGATTTGCCGAAGTTTAATAACTCAAATAGTAAATAAAGGTATTTTGTATAGCTTTTGGTGCTTGTTAAGAATCCAGTAGTCACGCGAGAATTGTATTGCGAGAACAGATAAGCATTATCCAGTACTTCTGCGAGACGCTATATAAACAAAGGGTTTCTCACTCCGGGAACTATATTTAAACTTTAGTTTTTTGGGGTTTAGGGGGAATAAAAGGTACCTAGGTTGGGTTAGGTTATGTTACGTATTTAATATATGCTATACTTTACCCCCACCCACCCTGCTGTGTAAATATATAGCCCAAATTTGTTTCTAAACTATTATATTTATACCCTATTTTGTTTTATTTCATTAGCATTAACGAAACTTCACTTATCGCGTGACTACTGGATTCTTAACAAGTACTTAACTTTTTTTTCAAAATTCAAATAATATAAAATCAAACAGTAAAAATAAACTTCGACTACATAAGAAAATTTAATAAAACCCAAGATTTGGAATTATTAAGGCTCAGGAAAAGAGGAAAATAAACTACTGGCTATTCAAAAACATCAGCATGTCAGTGTTTTTCTCTGAGAATAAGTTCCGCCGTTCAGTTATTATCTGACCAGTCTTGGAAAGCGCTCTTTCAGAAGGGACACTGATAGCGGGCATAGGCATGAATTTCATTGCAACTTCATATAAATATTTTTAGGAACCCATAGCAAGCGACTAACAATACTTGAGTGGACGAGTTTCTCTTGAAACTATTAGCTCCCTATTGAAAGTTTGCAGAGTCACGATATATTCGGCTGCTATCGAAGCATGTCCTGCATTGACTATAAGACCTTCATCGTGTGAATCCCAAAAACTGGCTTGATTCTGATATGACTGCAGCGCAGGGACTGCGATGGTACTTGTATCTTCTGATCGAGATTTAGCAGCCAGCAAGGCCAAATCAATCTTGTTTGCAGTTTTGCTCTCAACTTGTAAAATATCGTCAGGTGAAATATACATTTTCATGAAACGCGGGTCAAGATATGTGTCAATTGTTATGGGTTTGACTTGACCAAGGCTTAGAAACCTACAATGCATTTTATTCAGCAAAGCCTTTCGAAGCTCATCAGCCACATTTGAGAATCCACCAAAATCTACCTGAAGAAGGTGGCGTCTCAAAATCTTAGACAAAGGCAGGACTTTCGAAATGGATGGAAAGTTTTCGAGAGCTCAATAGTTGCCTCTAGACCCCGGCGCCGCGCCGGCGGATCGACCGAACGCCGCCGATGCGAGGCCCAATCGAACGCCGCCGAAGTGTCGTAAAGCCGCCAGCGCACCGCAGGCACGCCGCCCCCGGCAGAGGCGTAAAAAACTATTATAGGATACCCATTGCCGTAAAAAATTATTTTTACGGCAATGGGTATCCTATCAAGATGGTATCCAGAAGGGGGGCATAGAGAGTTATTATATTTAAGTGATAGTACCTTGATCTTTTTTTATTGAGAGCAGGGATGCCAAAAAGTTGAAAAGTTGACAAAATTAACAAGATTTCGTGAGTTACACTTGATACAGCACTGGAATGGTTTTATCATTCAAAGGGAAAGGGACACATGTGTTCAATCCAGTTTTTTTTCTTGTTGATAAAACGGGTTTACTTTGAAAACATTCATTCATATTTACCAGGCAGATTCACACTAAAACGAATTGGTGTGACAAAAGCGATATCGACTTCCCCGCCTAACGTTGCGCTCGAGTAACAGTGGCGCCCTTGGTCCAGTGCCCAAGTAAAATTAAAAGGCCAGGTCATAATAAAAGCTTTAAATTTGGGTGGTTCAAGGAGGAGTCTTTGACAGTCTTATGACCTCAGGGTACTAGATGTTGCAACGTTCTTACGTATCTACAGTGGTTTAGAACATTCGATCACCCCACAAATGATTACCAAAAATATGCACAAATGTAACATTTGGAATATTATAACACTTTTTTCAAAGCTTTGAAGAAAAGCAAAAAAGTCTAAATACCCCTAACTACGCTTGAAAGCTATTTTAAAAAGAAACTCTTTAGAGATTTCCATGGAAATGACCATAGCAGAACCTTTGAGCCTGGGTTGGGATCAAAGAGGAGTCTAAGTATTTTGACCACAGGTGACTTATTGTTGCGACTTTCTTAAATTTGGTAATTCTTGTGAGCATTTGGAAATCAAAGCTTAAACTCAATAACTGATACTAAATGTCCTAACATTTTGCTTGGATTAAAAGTGACGAACTAGGATGAGCATTTCAACATCTTCCTGGAGCTACTTCAGTCTGCATATTATTTCAATATAATTACACTTAAAACGGATGAGCTTTTCATTTTTTACCTAAGAAAATAGCTGGCACTTCATTTTTCTTCATAGCCAATAAACTATTAAGTGTTTTTTGTGTCATTGTAATTGAAGCGTTCTCATGTGAAGTGTTCATCATGTATTTTTCAATATGATAAATTTACTCCTTTGAGATACAGTTTATAATTTGACTGATATTAGGTATTTATGAGTTTTTAATTTGGAATGAATCCCCAAAAGAAAAAATGAATGATATCCAAAAGAGCAGCCAAAAGTGATAAAAAAGCAGCAGTTCAGCCTTAGCCTACATGACATATATTCTATAAAGAAGCCAAAAAAAAACTTTAAAATGCATTTTTTTTAAATTGTAATTTAAAACCAGTTTTTAGTACAAGAAGGCTTCTTAGGAATCCAAAAGAGCAAAAAAAAAACCATCAATATCAAAGTCGCCCATTTCCAATGTTTTAAATGTGACAAAACAGATATAGGCAAAGGGCATTATGAAAAAATTAAGCTTCTAAGTTCAAAGTTATATTCAAAGTTTTTACCCAGATAACTGACGAATTTTATGATACGGTATTTGAAGTTTTGTATGCAGTAATGCTCAATGATAAAAACTACTAATTCTGATAATTATTTATGTTAAGAATACATAGCTAATAGAAACTTCAACTACTCGTATTATGCAAGGGTTCTGAAACGTCACAGCCATTTCGTTTCTATCAGATTTCTACTTCTCTTGATGAATAACGAAGAAGAACTGTTTCCAGCCAGCAACTTGTGCATTTTTTAACTCATGAATAGGCTCAAATCTGTTGTAAATTGAAGCTGTGATTTGAGAAAGACTGATGAAAACATTAATGTTTGCGGTCAACATTGATCGCGTCGCCGACATCTTACCAGCGGCGCGCCGCCGGCGTCTTACCGGTGGCGCGGCGCGGCGTGCAGTTTTTTGACCCGCCGCCACTGGTCTTCCCTCATCGGCGCGGCGCCGGGGTCTAGTTGCCTCTTCAAAGGGTGTAAGCACCGCAATCACGTTTGAAATAACACCCCACTTACTATCAGTGAGTATGAGGTCCACTTTACCGAGAAGCGCAAGCGAACTTGTTACCGACTCTTTCAAATCTTGCAGACTACGCAACATAGTGAGAAGCGAGTTCCATCTAGTGGTCACATCAGGTTTTAGTTTTTTGTGCAAACATTATTAATAGAGACTTGAACGTGGCGCGACTTGTCGGTAGCTACAACACTACGTCTGAAAAAATTGACAATATTTCTAGCCTTTTGGACGAGAGGCAACAATTCAGCAGTATCATTAATATCAACCCCCACAATCAAATTTAGAGGATGTGCAAAGCACGAAACATGTGTTCATCTTGTACCTACTTGGGATCCAGCATCCTTTACGGCCCGAACTACATTTGCTCCATTATCAGTTACTGCAGCAACAACCTTTTCCTTGATCCCCCACTCAGCGGCAATTTTCATAAGGTGAGCCTTAATAGCATCAGCAGTATATATATATATATATATATATATATATATATATATATATATATATATATATATATATATATATATATATATATATATATATATATATATATATATATATATATATATATATATATATATATATATATATATATATATTAAGTTATCTGTGACAGATAGCTCCTTTTCCTTGACAGAATTTTTCAGACTCAGACTTTTCCTTGACAGAATATTTCAAAATCCGAACTTTTCATTATAACATCGTTTGTTGTGGACTTTTCATTCTCAGTTGGAAATAATTCATACGTATCTGACTCGGGAGCCGGAAGTGAATTCTTGCGAAAAAGATGCCAGGGTAAGATGTAAGATAAGGATAAATAAAATCAATTATAGATCAAAGAATTCAAACCTGCGAAGAGTCTCGAAGATGTATGCTGAAAATTTGCAGAATTTTCATGTAGTGGATTTTCCGCGGGGAATATAGGGAGTTAGAGTCCCCTAAAAAAAATTTCCTTTTCGATTTGACTTGACATTAGCGTTAGTAAGTCAGCCAATTCACTAAAGAAATTGTTGTGTGTATCACAGTAAAACTGTTTTTTTTGTTGTTGTTTTTTTAAACATTGGACTACGGAATGCTATTCCTTTTCCAGTAGTCGGTTCAGCGGTATGAAAACAAGAAGAATTGCTTCTATCATCAACCTCCTCAGTGTTAAGTTTTATTTTATTTGTTTTTTAATTTTATTAAATTTTCTTTGTAGGAACTATTCCGCCGATGAAGATTTTTGAGAGAAAACGTGGACTAGACATAACCCTGAACATTTGTTACGACCGACCGAGACCAGATGTCTCTGTCATTGTTTTAACAACAGTTAATCGAAATTCCAGTCCAGTCAGCTCCTATATAATGCAAGCCATCGTGCCAAAGGTAAATAATTGGGATATAACGTATTCGTGCAATTTAGCTCTGGTCAAGATATAAATGACAAGATTTAGATCAAGGATCGAGAACTATGATAATTAAGTGTTTGCACAAAGATATTTATTATGCGTAAATAACCTAATTCTAATATAAATAGCAAAGAATTCGAAGAATTTTAGTCATTCCAGGTCTTTGAGAAGGTAGAGAGCAGGGGCGTCCCGAGGGGGGACCTTCGAGGGGCGCCCTCCCCCCATCTTTTCCGGCATTCGGTAAAATTTTCGCCGAAGCCGAAAATTTCGGCTGAAATTTTGAAAAATCGGCCGAAATTTAGTAAAATTCTTGATTTCTACAGAAAATTCAGCATGAATCAGGTAGCGATTGGGTAAAATTTACGAAGAACGCCCCCAATAAAATGAGCTTCAGGACGGCCCTGGTAGAGAGAAGGGAGAAATATTCAAGGCTCCAGCTTTAAAGTTGAGCAAAAACATAACCTTTACCTCTTAATTGGCATTGTTTCTTCGTATTGATTAATGGCAAATATGGAATATTTGTAAAGCTTTTTTTCGATTTTTTCTGTATAAGAATTATGATTTCGGCTTGTTATTTGTATTTTGACAAAATTTTGCAACAAATATTTCATATTAGTTGTACTATTAATTTTTGGATGAATGGGAAGGGGGGCAATCATTCAAATAGATGGATTGAAAATCTACATAATTTTGGCCTTCTATAGGACTAAAGCCATACTGACCGTCATCCTGTGGCTATATAAAGCATAAAGATACTACTGAATCATTAATAGGGTGTCGAATTGACGTTTAGTTTGTAGGTCTTTTTGCAGGGACAAGTAGCAAGCCTGTTGCCCAAACTCGCAGCAGCTGTATCGAGTCCTAGGCCTTGAGTTACCAAGTAGAACATCAATGCACTTTGCTACCCCATAGTCCAGCATGTACTTGCTCATAAGACGCTATGGTTCCCAAGAGCAAAGAGTTTTATCTGCATATCTTCCTGATTAATATAATTCACTGTAACTGCAAAGACGAGTGTTCTACGCTGCGATGTTCTCGCAAAGAGCACGGCTTAAAATACCTGAGTCTGTGGCAACTATAAAAGAACAAGCTGTTCTAACTGTTAATATGTAAAAAAAAAACGAATGGTGGGGGATTATGGTGGTTCAATTGCTCCTTAAATCCCCTCCCCCAGATATTAAAAAATATCTTTTTTCGGTATTTCAATTGAAAAAAAACTGTCCCTTTCCCTAGGCTTTAAAATACATTATTTTTGCATCTTCATTAACTGAATATTGAATGAAAAAAAAATTTCAAAATATGTACAGTTGGATATCAAATTTGCGTATCTCCATTTTCCCTACTTTTCAGGAGAAGAAAAAAACTTCGCCATCTCTAGAAAAATCTACAAAAAAAATCATTGAAAGCTAAATTGAGGTAATGGATCCCGTTCCCGTCGTCAGATTTCGCTTTTGTGATCACAGAAGCCAAAAAATGGAGATAGGTAGTTTCAAATAATGGTTTGAACGGAGGTCCGTCTATTAGAACGGTTCATATAATTTGATTCTTCTGAGTCATTTATTGAAAAATAATTATAAAACTGAGCCGTGTGTTGAGAACAGGGCAAATCTTTAGTGTTCAACTTCAAGAAATAAGAAAAATTAGAAAGTCGACACCGCATCGGTTAATTTACATCCATCAGTGCCTGATAAAATGGCCAAATCTCGTCTGGTATAATCTGAAGGAGTTCTTTGAGATGCTTCTGCTTCAGTGGATGGAGCTAAAGTTTCATGCTGTAAACTTGGTCTGGCTCCTTCACCTGAACATTCTTTACTCTTTGAGGTAGAAGTGACCATTCATCATCAAATGAAAGGGTGTAGGAAATGGTTCCGTCAGCGTACTTCAAACCTCTTACTTCCGGATCCCTGCCTTTATTCTTGGCCGGATCGAGTCAACATAGCTAAACTTCTTGAAGTCTTTGAAGAATTTATGGCCAAGCATGTAGCAGACGTGAGACTGTGATGGTCGCACCGACTGAATTTGATTGTGAAGCTTGAACGAGACGAACAGGGACTGATTTTTTATTTTCCTTTCTATGATAGAGTGCATTGAATCGCACTTCATCTGCCTATGCCCAATTACTAGATACTTTTGATAGATTCTAACATCTTTTCCTACACTCAGTTGAAGAAGTGCATTAGAGAGAACACAATTACGGTTCTGAGCCGTTAGACCAGACGACCAGCGTTTTTTTACCTTTTGCTGTTTCTTTTCTCATTCCACAGGCAGCAGTAGCCTGCTTTAGATCCCAGGTCAAAGGATGTGAAGTTGTGCACATTTAATTTTGATTTATATTACAGCATGCTCGCTTGACTCTTTGGTAACTGAATTAAAGCTTGCTGGTCCATTTTGCAAACACCGTCGGTCTCACTAGAGAGCTCTTTGTCAAGAGACTTCACAAGAAGGGCTTTGTCTTAAAGCTGTTTGTGTACAAGTCTCTTCGGTAACGTTCTTTTGTTCATATCCAACACACATGTTGCACTGATCTTTCTTAGGGTGGTAAATACCAATGTTCTGTTCTTCAAGAACATAGAAGAACTAGCGCATTGACAAAACGGCCTTTTCTTTTTCTTCACAATGTTTCTTGTACCGGGAATATTCATCTGCTTTGTTGCTAAAAAAGGCTCGAGGTACTGCTTGCTACTGGATGAGCGGAAGTAGTGACTAGGAAGTTTCGGTAGTTCCTTAATAAAATTATCCAGACACCCTTTGTCGTCTTCAGATATCCTTGCTTTGCCACCACCGCTGCCTCGAAGTTTCGAGGAGGTGCCTCCAGGCTGGGAAGTACCATGGCAGTCTTTGAACTGAGAAAGCTATCTTAAAACTCTACCTTTACGCAGTCCCAGAGCATTAAGAAGCGTGACTTTGCACACCCTCAAGAGCTTCCCGTCTGAGCTTTTTAAGTGATAAAAATACGACGAAAATCGCCGCGAGTCAACTTCAACACTGCTCCGATTTCTCGCAGCTCGGGTAGCCTGTACGAGAGAATTCCCGTCCTCGGCCTTCTGTCCGTCGTCCATCTCCCAGAAATACTGAAATATGCGTGTCCTTTCTTCGTTAGACAGAGTAAAACGAAAAGCGCCCTTTTCGGACGCACAAATCGGTTTCTGCCGAGCAGCAGGTCGGTCTATTAACTCCCACCTATCACTCCGTTTTTGATAAGATTTGTGGGCTTTGCCGTGGGTCTTCATTCTCTTGTTCTTAACCCAGTTCTCCCAACCAACTACTTTCCGCTTACGCAAAGGTTGATCAGATCCATTTGTCGCGGCTGTGATTGTCTCAGAAATATTTTCGGCGTCGGTTTTCGCTGTGGATCGTTCGGTTGTAAATTCAGCTTGTAAATGATCTGAGTGATTGGATGCAGAAGTATGGCATTCAACTTCTTCAGCGACTTCGTTCCTGGCGTTTGGAGTTGATAACTCTTTTTTCTTCTTTTTTATACGAAATACCATCTTCTTTTCACCTTCCGAGTCGGATGGGAGATAACTTGCATCCATATCCTCTTCGCTATTGCTCAAATCAGGTAAGTCATGGCTTTCGTCTGAGCTGGATTCGCAAGTGACCATAATTGCTGCTGCGCCAACACTGATGATGCGGGGACGTAAGGCTCGAGGTGGCTCAGCCATTTTTCTGAAAAAATAAAGTTTATTTTTAGAATACTGCTTGTCCTGTCCGCATTTGTTTTAGCACAGAACGCCAGTAAAACAAATGTCACCATGAGTTTCAAAGTTAAGCCACAAAATTCGAATTAGACGATATGATACAAAAATCGTAGACAGAATGAATCCCTTCCTGTCTCACCCAATGACTTGGAAATGCCCGAAGTAAGGTATTTAAAATTTTCAGGTCACGAAATCCACCTTTATGTACCAAATTCGGTAAATAACAAACATTGTCGTCGGAAAATTAGCATTTTTCCTAAATATATTTCCTCCATCTCTTTTGTTGTTGCTTTTGTTTGACTCACTTTATATTTATGCCCATTGTTTTTGTTTGTTTGTTTTTGGTTTGTTCTCTTACCTAGAAGACGAATTTGGCCTTATTAGCTTCTAATAGTTGTTTGTGATTAAAGTAATACCTTATTTTGAGTATAGTTAATTTTGAAGATTTCTTGATTTTATTCTGGGTATTTTAAGAAAATAATTATTTTAAGCCGTTTTATTTTTTTTTCCATAGGAATGTCGTATAAAAATATTACCAGCATCAAGTTCAAATATACCAGCTTTTAATCCAATTCTCCCGCCTTCAGCAATTACCCAAGTCATACTTTTGGCTACTCCACATTGGGTAAGTGAAATATATGCCATATTTTAACATATTATTCTCTTAAAAAAGAAAATAGTGTCATCAGTGTGTAAATCCTAAAATACTTTCTCTTAATAGGTTTCGTCATAATTTTAATTTTTAAATTTTGTAATACAATCTGCCTAATAGTGACGCCCTTTTTCCCGTTGAATAAGTCAAATTTTACTTTGAAGAAATAAAATGAACATTTTACATAAAAAAAATAGCTATTTTTTTGTATAAAATTGTCTGTTAAGTCAACATACTCGAGGAGGTATTTAAGGCGTCCTGGTACGATACATGGCTAGGCTTTTGATTTAGTAAAGTTATTTAGACTTATTAGTAAAGTTCTTATAGCTGACTCTGGCTCCATTTTAAAATATTAATTTTAAATAAGTTTTTCAAAGAAAAGTAAAGAGCTACATTGAGCCAAAGGAAAGCAAACATAAAGTCAAATAATTTTTTAAATGTAAAATTGTCATAAATCAAACTTAAAACGAGCAGAAAATAAGAGAATGGGGCTGACGCCTCTTTGCCTTCTAGAAAGCAGAATATGACTTGCACTTTACTGAAAACAATTCTTATTTCGAGCTAGATTTTTTAGTATCAAAAAATGAAACAAATAAAATCACCATCATAACCAAGATAGTAAAAAAAAATCTTGATTGACAGTTTAATATATAGGCTGGTATTCCTAAAAGTCTTTATAATTTTGGATTCATCATATTTAAAAAAAAAAAAAAAAATTAAAATGCATCTTGTTTTCTGTAATGTGCAAATTCTTTTTCTGCTCTTTTTTAGTTTGACTTTGTTGTTTATTTAATTTCTGTTCGTTTTAGGGTTTCACTTACCTATTGATTGTGATTTATGGTTGGTTTACGCTTGAAAAATAATTTGACTTTATTTCTGTAATTTGCAAGTTCTTTTTCTGCGCTTTTTTATTTAATTTCTGTTCGTTTTGGGGTTTAATTTACCTATTGGTTATGATTTATGGTCGGTTCACATTTAAAAAATAATTTGACTTTATTTCTGCTTGTCGTTGGTTTAATGTAGCTCTATACTTTTCTTTGAAAACTTCTTCGCGGAAAAAGTTTTTAAAATTAATTTTTGTTCGTTTTTAATTGACATAGTCTATTTCATTGGTTAAGAAAAGAATATTTTAAATATTTTGGATTTTTCTCTACAAGAATCTAGATTTTGAATTGCTATTCATATGTTGGAAAAAAAATTCAACAATTTTTAATAATATACACCCTTTTGACCGTCTGGATACACATCCTCCACGACTTTCACTGAAACACCTCCACAACTTCCAAAGACATTGTATCTACACTATTTTGAAAACCTGGGCACACTTATACCCTTTTAATTTAGTTCAATACTAGGAGCTAAAGTAGTAATGTTATAGCTCAGAAAGTTTCAACTTAAATACCCTTAGTTGCTCTTGAGATATTGCTGAGACGTCTTATTGATCACCAGTATGCACATAGGGCCTTTTGATTTAGTTTTAAAGCAACATAAATTTACCGTGAAAGTTTATACTTTATACCCTATTCCAGCACTAAGATATCCCGCCTGGATATCTTGACAAACTGGTCTATTTTGACGACCTGCATGCAATTAAACTATTTTGATTTAGTTCAGTAGTTGTTGTTGTTTGGGGTTTGACGCGTTTGACCAATCGGTCATATGCGTTCCTATCACTCAGTTATTCTGTGCCTTCTATAAACAATAGCTTGCTTGGGTGTCACTTCAGTCAATATTCATTGAGCCATGTCAGGTATTACTTATTATGCTATTGGTAGGGGGTCATTCACATGTAGCAAATGCCTGCGGTGAAAAACAAGAATCAGAGTAATTCAGCACTGATTTGTAATAAAAAAATTAAAATAAAATTGCAAAACAATTAAATAAATAATGCCAATATATATCATTCCTGTCACATACGCCAACTAAAAAAAAAACAACAAAAAAAAAAGAAAAAAACTGATGGAACATAGATAAAAACAAAAAATATACAAATTGTGATGACTCTAAAATGAGCTAGTATGAGTGTGTAAAAAAAAAACCTTAAAGGGAATGAACCAAACCAGTAGTCTTAACAAATCTACCTAAAAGGTTTGTGCTTAGTTGTCTAGCCCAAGGAGGAGACGTGTAATGTCCCAGAACAGAGCGCATTGTGAATACCTTAAATGCCCTCTCACAGCAATTCCTTAGTATTTCCCTCTCCTTTTCATATTTTTTACAGTTGAAGATGATGTGACGTATGTCTTCATACTCTCCACATGTGTCACAGTTTAGAGAAGGGGCCATTTTCCATTGGAATACTTTTAATTTTGTCTTTGCATGGCCACATCCAAGACAAAAGAGGCAGGTTGAAAAGATGCGATATGAGAGGTACATTTCTTTTGACGGCTGCCCATAATCATAGAGATCCAGGAGCTGGGTATGGTAGGAAAGAAGCAAAACCTCCTCTTCCACTAAAATGTTTTAACTGATTGAAGACAGGAATTCAGGACCAGTAATAGGGTTTGAGTGATCAGACCCAGATGGGAGGCTTGTTTTGCAGCCTGGTCTGCCAATTAATTTCCCTTTATACCACAGTGTGCTGGGACCCATATAAATAGAACTGATATACCCTTTCTTGCAAGTTGTGTAGTCAGATTTTCAATCTCCATGGCAACATTTCTTACTTGGTGTTGCTGGTGTGAAAGGTAGTCCAGAGCTGACAGTGAATCAGTGCAGACAATATACTTCCGATTTTTGGTCTCTGTTTGGCTTGCTATGGCTTGAAGAGAAAACTTAAGTGCCATAAGTTCTGCAGAGAAAATTGTCAGGAAGGGGGTTAACGGTAGGAAAGAGACAGGCCCTGGGAGGGTATAACTACTGCACAGCTGCGTCTCGTTTCTGTCTATGAGCCATCTGTGTAAACTTGGATTTAGTCCTGGTATTCTGCAATCTGTCCGAGGAATAGGATTTTATAACTGCTTGGGGAAAGTCCTCCTTTTTTTCAATGCTGATAATAGGAATACTCCATTCCCCAATTCCTCAGGAGGCACTATGAAAATCATCATCCAAATTAACAGTCAGCCTGCCATTCTCTATGAACTCTTCCATGCCAGGAAAGCAAAGGAATCTCTGGAAAGAGGGTATCTCTGTTGGTTTGTAGCGGACACCAAGGTTGTGGTGGCTAATGATTCCTTTGTAGATAATGTGGTTCTTGAGTCTTATCTTCTTTGCAAAATATCTTGCCAGGAGATATTTTCTTCTGCAGTGAAGGGACTGGATCCCCACTTCACATTACATAGCTGCAATAGGAGTTGATTTTAGGAAGCCAAAGGCTCTTCGTAAGATTGCATGGAGGGTAGTGTCAAGTTTCTTCAGGAGACATTTCTTAGCAGATCTATGTATAAATGATCCATAGTCTATCTTGGATATCACCACTGACTTGACAATAGTTGAAGCAAATGCTGTGGGGGTTCCTCTTCTTCCAAGGCAGAGAACATTGATGAAGTTTTGTCTTCGGTTAAGACTGTCAATCAGCTCATCCAGATGGGGTTCAGTTTTTGGTCAAATACAATTCCCAGAAAGCGTGCATGTTCTGCAACCCCAATCCCATGTCCATTCAGTTTCACCAGTGGTTTGAAAGCATCCAGGTTATGCATTTTGTGGAAAAACACACTAACTGACTTGTTGCTTGAGAAGACCATAATTATTACTTTTTGCCCAAATTGATAGCATATCTACAGGTTTTTGAGAGGCTGACCGTAAGCAAGAAGGGCTTCTCCCCACAACTGCAACAGCAGCATCATCAGGATACAGGAAAATCTCTGCTCCATGGACAATTTCCAGGATAGTATCCTGACAAACTAAGAAGAGAAGTGGACTGAGAACAACCCCTTGAGGAACTCCAATGTCAAAGGCTTTCCTCTTCAACTCTGAGTGGGAGCCCCCCAGGGAGGTCTGGACCTCCCTGCCCATCAAAAATTGGTGGATCCAATTTACCAGTAGGTCTGGTAAGCCCATTACAGATAGCTTTCTGATTAGTTGCCTCACATCTACTCTATCAAATGCTGATTCCATGTCTAAAACTATCACATGTACTGCTTTTCCTTTTTTGAAGCTTTGTTTGATCAGATGCTCTAGTCTAACTAATGCATCTGTGGTGCTCCTTCCAGGGAGAAATCCGAGCTGTTCAATTTGGATGTGGTCGATAATGGGGTTAAAATTCTTTGTTTTATTATCCTCTCAATTAGTTTTGCAACACAAGAGGTGAGTGACATGGGGCGGTATGAGTCAGCTAGCCTAGGGTCTTTTCCTCCCATGAGAAGTGGGGTCACTGTTTCTCTATTCTACCCAGGTGGTGCTGATAACTCTATGAGAAATCTATGGAATAAGCCCGTCAGAACCTCAACAAACGTGCCTAGGGAAATTTTCAGCTTTAAATTGTGAATTTCCTAATGGCTGCTTAAAACAGGTTGGAGCTTTGAAATGGTGTCTTTAACTTCCTGAAAGCTGAAATGAGAAAAGGGAACAGTACCGTTTTTTAGACTGAGTTGATGGTGTGTGACCTGTGATAGTGTATCTACTTTCAGAAACTTTTCTAAGAACAGATTAAGTTTCCCATTGGTTGAAAATTCTGTAGTCCTTCCCATCTGTATTTCTGCAGGGATGGGTGTTCTTCTTTTTTTACCTGAAAAAACCTGAAAATTTCTCCGCAGCTCTGGAACAGCGGTGTTGTGGCCAAATTTGTCTTCAATGAGCCTTCTCCATCCATCTTGTGTCTCAGTCTTTTTGAATTCTGCTGTCTTTTGCTTGAAAGCAATTTTATTCTCAATTGAGGGGTATCTAGAGTAGTTTTTTTTTCCTTTTTTATTCTCTAGGTAGGCTTTCTGGCATTTATTGTTCCATCCAGGAGTGGAATTTCGTCTCTTGGTATGAAGTTGTTTGTAACCAAATATTCTTTCTGAAGAAGCTATTATAGCTGAAGCAATCTTATTAGATAATGATTCCACTGACTGGTCACTTGTCTTAATTTCTGAAGCCTTTTGGTTTAAGTTGTGTTTCCAGGAGTTCCAGAGTTTGTCTTGGAATTTCCAGAATTTCACTGGTTGGAACCTTGACCTTACTGGGTTGATCTCTAGTGTTAATGATAGAACCTCGTGGTCAGAATCAAAGTCACAGGGTTTCTGAATTTCTACACTATTTATAATATCTGATGATGTGAAAGTGAGGTCAATGGTTGAGTACTTGCCTGTCTGAGGGTTCAGCCATGTATTTAGGTCTTTGGGGGTGACAAGGGACAACTTATTTATGGGTTCCAGGATGTAATCAGTTAAAGGGGTTGCAATTGGATCTTCTGGTGATACAGTATCCCACCTTCTGTGGAGCAGGTTAAAGTCACCACTAATTATTTTCACAGGGCCACATGCATTCACAATCAGTTTGAATTGATTCAGGGAGAATTTATTTGTCTTTGGGGCATAACAGTTAGCAATACTAATCCACTTGTTGCTTCCCAGTAGTTTTATGTCAATTATGCCTACTTCCATTTTCCCCTGTGGACTGGGGTCATGTATTCTAAAAGCTAGGTCATTTTTCACAAGTGACAGTAGGCCACCACCTGTTTTGTGGACTCTGTCCTAACGGGCAATAGTGTACCCCATGAAATCATGGACAATAATCTCCTATTCTAAGAAAGTTTCTTGAAGTAGGAGCATGCCTGACTAAAATATTTTGGAGTTCTTTTCTTTTGGCTTGGTTGAATCCCCGGATAATTAGTTGGAACACTGAAAGGGAGCTAGTCATTTGTGTGTGAGGGAGCTAACCTGCGTCTTTGTAGCTTATTACTACTACCTTCTGGGCTAGGTGTAGCCTCTTTTCCTTTACGTTTTCTTTCAGGGGCCCTTGGGCTGCTGGTTTGGGGAGGGTTGTTACTGGTTGTAGGGCTTGATTCAACTCTGTTTAGGTTTTCAGCAATGTTGGACAGGCGGCTAAGGACTGCATTTTGAAGATTAGCTGGCATCATCTGAGATACTAGTTTGCAAAGTGATGCTATTGTCTCAGCCAGATAAGAGATCTGCTTTGTAACGCCTTCAAACATGGTCATATATTTCTTATTCAGGTCCTTAACAGGAAGTTGGTTAGGTGTCAAAGGGGGGAAGCCATTATTATGGGCCATAGAGACGTGTTTTGGTTTTTCTGGAAGTCCATTCTTCAGGTCCGCTGCTGCAGTCCTAATGCGGATAGTATTGGTAAAAGACGATCTAACAATTGCTTTCTTACCTCAGTGAATATTGGAAAGTTTCTAGTATTAGTAGCATGGTTAACACTACACTGCGGTTAATTGAGAATCCGATATGTCTTGATTGTTTCAAACTGGAGGCATTCATTATTAGTATGTTGTCCACAAAACAGTAGGCGTCTTTTGCCTTTGTGGCAATTTGAAACCATTTGGCGAAAACCTTGGCAATTGAAACACTATATTGCCCGGGGGATAAACTGCTTAACTGTATACCTTCCACGCCAAACAGAGACTTTCAGAGGGAACTGAACATCCTGATTGAAGGTGCAAACCAGGGGGATAACTGAAGGGTTTGGGTTTTTAAAGGCCAATGCCACATGTTCTATTCTATTATCAACTTGGACCTCCTTGACAAAGTCATCCAGATGGGTGACCTCTTCAGATGGGATAAATACAATTCCTTTTCTATTTCTTAGCAAAGCAGGGTTGGAACTAGGACCAAGCAAAAACTTTACTTTACAACCATTTACTGCTATATCTGAAATTGAAAGTATAGCAGTAGCTACTTATTAGTTTGCAGCTATTATTATAATGGAGCCATCTGGTCCAAGTCTTTCTAACATTGAACCATAATGGCCCCTGCACTCATGATTATGAAGATGTTCAAAAAGTTTTTTGGCAATGACTGTTCTACTACGTAATGTAAACAACCTAGTGGTTTCATTTGGACCTTCAACACCTAAAGCCAAAATCCTAACACTAGAATTATTTGGGTCAGGGGTGACAGGACTAGGCCTACTCCTAATTGTCCTGTCAGTCATCCCCAAAAGAAAAAACCCCAATGGGTTAAAAATAATCAGGTAAAACAACAATATAAAATCACAAAATAAGTAAATGTAAAAAAAATAAAACGAATATCCAACAATAAGAGGGGGGGGGGGAGCCCTCAGTAAAAAATAAATAAAGCAAGAAGAAAAAATAAAAAGAAGGCACAGCAATAAGTCTAAAAGCAGGGTAAAAATGGGTTGCTACTCTCAGCACTTATAGTTGCAGTATGCAGGAATCTGGGAAAATTTGCACAAAGCACAATAACAGTCAAAGCAAGCCAAGGCCAACATGCACAACAAAACGAGTATACAGGAGTCAGGTACCCCCAGGGCAGGGCCTCTTGTGATTTAATCAACACACCGTGGCCCACAGCTAACCCTGCTTGGGAAATGGCAATTTTGAATATATTTGGTTTGTTTCAATTTTAATTCGTCTTTTCTTCCTAGTTCAGTAGTAGCAGTAGTACTGATAGAAGTAGTAGCAAAAGTAGTAGTAATACTGGTAGCCAGGGAAGTTTCAGCCTAACACCCAAAGGCATTGCCGGGGGTTGCTATTATACCCCTTTGATAACCCACAGATGCATAGTGTTTTTTGATTCAGTTCAGCACCATCCTTAGCATTAGCAATAGTTGTAGTCATAGTAGCAGAAGTAATATTAAGAGCATTGGAAGTAGTATTAGTGACTGCAGAAGTAGTATTAGTAGTCGTAAGCTGAAATAGTATTCACAGTTTGCCTTTTTGGTCTAGTTCAGTGGCTTCTACTCACGCCTTGATAGATTCAACTTAATACTTTAATTTGTTTCTGAGATACTTCTGATACGCCTTTTTGATAACCTGCATGAACATAGTGTGTTTTGATTTTGCCCAACATCCCCCATAATAGTCCGTGGAAATTTCACCCTCAAACCGTTAACCTTAGTAATAGTAGTACTAAAAGCAGTAGCAATAGTTGCACCAATATGCACCTAATGCATTTTTATTAGTTCCACATACGCCTTGTCATGCTCTGAAAGTTCCAACCTAATACTACTAGCCGTTCTTGAGATACTGCTGGTATGCCCTTTTGACAGCCTGCATACACATAGCGTGTTCAATTTAATTCTACATTCCCCTCAACATTTCTTTAAAATTTCTCCTTAATACCCTTAGCCTTATTGGTAGTATTAATAGTCCCAGTTGAAGTAGTAGTAGCAATATGCAGATAGTGCCTTTTGGTTGGTTCAACTTCCCCCTCAACAGTCTTTGAAAGTTTTAACCTAATACTCTTAAGTGTAAATTGTTCTTGAGATATAGCTGTTATGCACCTTTAATAACTTGTATCGAAATATCATGTTTCGATTTAGTTAAATATCCTTCTCAACATTTCCTGAAATTTTTCCTGCAATATCCTTGCTTCCAGTTGTTCTAGTAGTAGTAGTGTTAGCATGCACATAGTCCCTTTTTGCTAGTTCGACGTTACCCTTGACATGTCCTGAAAGTTTCAACTTGATACCCTAGAGCGTTCCTGGGATATTGTTGATACGCCCTTTTGACCATCTGCATGCACAGGGTGTTTTGATTTAGTTCAATATCCCTCTAAACATTCACTGAAAGTTTGATTTTCCTACCCTTAACTTTAGTAGTGGCAGTAGTAGTAGTTGTTGTTATAGCAGTAATAACAGTAGTAGCAGCAGTAGCTGTAATAGTAGTAGTACTAGTAACAAAAGTAGCAGTAGTAACGTGCAAATATTGCCTCTGGGTTAATTCAACATTCCCACACAACATGCCCAGTAAGCTTCAACTTAATAGTCCAATCTATTCCTAAGGTATTGCTGACACGCTCTTTAACAACCTTCTTGAACACAATGTGTTTTATTTAGTTCAAATTCCCCCCCCCCCAGTACCCCTTTAATTTTCACCTCCATATCCTTAGCATTAGTAGCCTTAATGCGCTAAGCTGTTCCTAAGACATTGCTTATTTACCCTTTTGACACCATGCATAACACTTGCATTTACAGTTTGTTTTGATTTAGTCCAACATCCCTCTCAACATTCCCTGAAATTTTTCAACTTAATATGATTAGTTTCAGTAGTGGCGATAACCGTAAGGGTAGTAGTAGAACAAGTAGTAGTAGTAGAAAAAGTATGTATATAGCGCCTTTTGGTTAGTTCAACATCAGCCTTAACGCACCCTGAAAGTTTCAAGTTAATGCTCTAAATGGTTGCTGAGATATTACTGATACACCCTTTTGACTACTTACATGCACATAGTGTGTTTTGATTTATTCCAACATTCCCTGAAAGATGCACCTTAATACCCTTAGCCTCTGTAGTAGTAGTAGCAGCATTAGCAACAGTATGCAAATAGTGCCTTTTATTTTTTCAACATACCCTGGAAGAATCAACTTAATACCCTAAGCAGTTTCTTGGACATTGCTGATAACTTTTGACAACCTGCATGCAAATAGTTTTTTTTTAGTTCAATGTGCTCTCAAAATTCCTTTAAATTCTCACCTTAATACCCTTAGCATCAGTAGTAGCAGCAGGAGTAGAATTAGTAATAGTAGTGGCATTAAAACTAGTAGCAGCATGCAAATATTGTCTTTTGGTTCGTTCAACATCCCCCATAACATGCCTCTTAGGTTTCAAATTAATATTCCAACATATTCCTAAGATATTGCTGATACGTCCTTTTGTCAACCTGTATCCACATTGTGTTTTTATTTAATTCAAATTGCTCCTCAATATTCCCTATAATTTTCACTTTCATATCCTTAGCCTTAGTAACAGCAGTCGTCACAGTAGTAGTAGTAGTAGTAGCAGTAGTAGAAATGGTTGTAGTATTATACATGTATTGTCTTTTGATCAGTTGAACCCCCCCCCCCCCCTCATGCCCATAAAAATTCAATTTATTGCTCTAAACTGTTCCTAACATATTTTTAACTCACCCTTTGACAACCTGTTTGCAAACAGTATGTTATTTTTTGTTCAAGTTCCCCCTCAACATTTCCTGAAATATTCATCTTAATACCATTAACCTTAGTAGCAGTCGTAATAGATGTAGTAATTGTAGTAGTAGTCAGTGGTGTCGTTTGGGGAGGGGGGTATTTTCCCCCCTCCTCCAAGAATTTGGAGCAAAATGTTATTATTTCTAGCCCATGCCCCTTGACTCTCCGGATGTAGATCCTTCTTACCCCCCAACAAAAATGCTGGGGCCATGCCCCTGGTACTATTGGTAGTAGTAGTAGTAATAGTAGCTGTGGTAAGAGCGTGCACATATTGCATTTCGGTCAATTCATCACCCCCCTCATCATTCCCTGAAAGTTACAACTTAATACCCAAAACCACTCCTAGGCCCTTTTGACATTCTGTAGGGACATAGTGTTTTGATTTAGTTCGACACTATCCTCACCATGCTCTGAAAGCTTCACCTGACTGCCCTTGGTCTTTTTAGGCATCAAATGTCAGGCACGCACCCCTTTCCGATAACAAAATGGCGAATTGCATAGCTTACAGGCCTTGCCCCAAGGGCTGTGGGGGGGAGGTTGACATCCCAAGAGACACAGGTATTGGACCTTTCAACTATGCCGAACAAGATGTCTATCTTTAAATTTTGATCCGATGAAAGTGGAGGAAAAAGTTGCGTGGGAGGGGGTTGATTGCCCTCCAATCACTTCTGACTCTTAAAATGAACACTAGAACTTATAATTTCTAACCAAACGAGCCACTTCCGAAGTCTTTATGAGAGTATATTTGTTCTATATGAAGTGCCTTGGCGAAAAAAATAACATTGTGCCCCTTCGCTCGTTACTTAGGCAAATACGCAGTGATGGATAAAATCCAGATGTGTAATTTTGGTTTTTCTAATTATTCTCTTTTGTCCCTTTTTTTTGTGTGTGTTGGTTAAATGCTATTTTTCTAATCATTAAGATTTTCATTGATTCTAAGTGTTTGCATCGGCGTGATATCAATGTTAAATGTTTACATAAAACCATAGTTTGGACTAACGAATTGACGTTCTGGAGACCTCCAGTATCACCTAAAATTTTTTCTCATCCGAGTTTTTACTTTCAGAAAAAAAATAAGACGAAAATAAATCCAGCTGCCCTTTGTTGTTGTATATTAACAAAATATTCTTTTCAGGAATGTTTATCGTTAAGAGAAGGAGTGTCGTTCACTTCTACTTCTATTTTGGGTTGAACATTGTTTGTGAAAGTTGTGTCTCTCTTCAAATCTTTTTCCTGTAAAGATATTAGTGGTTTAGAAAATGCACTTCGATGGAATCAGATTGTCAAAATGTTCGGAATTAAATGATGGAAGAAGAGTTTCAGGACAAAGTCCCAGAGTTTAAAAGTCTTGAGTCAATCTGGCAACCAAAGTCTAGCTAAGAACTTTCGATTTCACAGTCGAGAAGAGAATCTGATTCGAATCCAGATTCGAAGCTCATTCGAATTCAATAATCCGTTTGTCAAGCAAATCAAATTTTGGCCATCGGGTTGCCAAGCACAAAGGCCACTAACATCCATAAACAAATTGTCACTGTCAAGCCTAAAGTTCCTACCTGACATTTTCATGTTTCTGAATTGTCGCTTTAGAATGTCCAGAAACTATTTGCTAAGCTGTTCTCAATGGGAGGATCAGTAGCACAATGTTGATCAAGAGGGTCAAAGTGTGATTGATTATTCATTGGACTGTTGGTCCTCCCTTTGGGAACAGCGTGAAAACGGTTTTGATAATTGTCTTAAAAGGTTGAAAATGTCGGCTACGACCTTTAATTGCGACAGCGGCGATGTGTTGCTGAAGTCTTGGGTTATTGTAGGGATCGTGTTAAATCTGAATTCTATGCACCGAAAATAAACTGGGTTCTTTCTAACAAAGGCCAGCACAGTAAGACAAGCGGGAAGTTGCTTTCCCCGGTAAGGGCAAAAACACTCCAAGCGCACCGTTTTAATTTCCCCCCCCCCCATTTAGAAAAAATATGAAAGTTATCTGACAAAATTCGTTTTTAGAGCCCTCCCCCTCCTGGAAAAATGTCTCCATTATTCCATGCTTAAACGTCCATGTGATCTCTCACATTAAAAACTAATTTAATTGGGAAAGTAGAAAGCAAGTTTGAGTGAGCAACCTTTTGGGTTACTCAATTATTCTGGCCTCTGTGTAGGGAGAGGAGGACTCCTCAAAGCTTTTCGTCTATCAAAAAGGGTTATTCATTCTCAATCCTACTTAATTGGAAGTAAGAGTAAATATCATAGTTCTGCTTTTTGGATACCCGTGCCTGGCCCAACCTACGGGGGGCTAGGCGATCCCCAAATTCTTGTCACTAGGACTCTTGGTAGAAGGAGTTGTTGGGTATAATGACACTTGGTGGGAAGTAAAAGCTAATCCGTCAGTTCACCTCAAAGTGGTTAAGGGGTGTAAACACCGCTAAGCTTAATGCCAAGCAAGGTGATAGCTAAAGCGCTCAAGGGTGACCTTGAGGAATGGCACCCCCAAAGGAAATTACAGTCTAGTAAATGGCACAGCATTTTGACCGGAATCTGAATCATTCTTATTCGTTTGGTCTGTTTTGGTGGGCTTTTTCGGGTTGAAAAACCTCTTTTTAGCTAATTTATCTACTATGATTTATCTCCGTTATAGCATAATATTTGTGAGCTAGAGGGGTATAGAATCGGAGGTAATAGGCTTGAGATTGTCTTTGTAGGATTTCGACTCTTGTTGATAGAAGAGCGTCGCCAAGTGCTGAAAACCATGTTGTGACCAAGATGGGCCCAGTATTGCACAAAGCCTCCATTCAGCTGGAGGTCCCAATGACTTCTTACTGTGCGGTTTTAAGCGGGCTTAAGCGCTTCAGTGTAGACTCGAGAAGATGTGTTGGTCCCCGTCCAACCTGCACTGGTATCCGAGACTATTGCTTTTCCTAAGGCCAAAATAATTTCAATTATTTAAAGAATATGAAAATAGGATCAACTATCCTATTGACATTTTGACTGACGAATTTAGACGATTCGAACTGAACTTATTAGGAGTTTCAGAAACTCATATCCCAGAGGTAGGAAGCATGAAATTAGGTGATATATAATTTATTTACTCGGGCAGGAAGGATGGGGTACATAGACAGGGAGTAGGACTCTTGATGAATAAAGAAGCTGCTAAGTCTTGTTTAGGTTGGGAAGATATTTAATATAACACAAGTTGCACATTTTATGGATAAAGAATGCAGGGTATCAGTCACAGTAGTATATGCTCATGTAGAATCGATTGATGGAGATAGCAGCAACTGAATTTTACTTACAGCAGGAACAAATAGACAGGGTCCCAAGTAGAAATATGGTATTCTTATTAGGTGATTTTAATGCCCAGGTCGGTAGAAATAGGGAGAGATGGTATTCTAGCCTAGGTAAATTTGGTGTAGGAAAAGAAAACACTAATGGCTACAGACTGTTGTAATTGTGTAGATATAATAATTTAGCTATAACCAACACAGTGTTAGGTCATAAAATGGCCCATATGTTAACATGGTATTCACATAACGGTAAGACAGCTAACCGTATTGATTATGTTATTGTAAACCAAAGACTGGCAGGATCAATGCAAGATACTAGGATATATAGAAATGCTGCTATTGATGTTAAAGGTAAAGATCACCAAAACTTTTGTTTTTTTACCTTTGTTAAAAGTAAAGGGCAAATTTAAAGCTGAAATTTTGGAAGAGCAACTATATTTCGGGAATGTATGACGTTGGTAGATTCCAGGATCAGAATTTGAGAGAAACATTCCAGGAACAGTTGAATACTAAACTGAGAGTTTAAAATTCGACAATGTAGAAGATGGATTGATTAATTTCCGGAAAATAGTTTGTGAAGTCGCTGATGGTGTCTTAGGGAAGAGAGTTATAAATACAGCTAGGAATATTAGTGAAAATGCGGGAAGTGGAGAAAGCATTAAAGTGTGAATTAAGGAGGTGTGAAGTGGAGGCCATGGATAAAATTGTCGAAGATCCGGAAGATGCAGCTAGACGGCATAATAGTAAAATATTGTATAGTTATGTTAATAAATTCACAGGGAGTAGTAAATCTGGACTTGTCCCAGTTAAAGATAGGAATGGGGCCACAATTACTGATAAATAAAGAGTTAAAGAGAGATGAGCAGAACATATTGAGAATGTGCTAAACCGTGATAGAGTTACGGGAAAAGATATTAAAAGGATTAAAAAATAGAATTAGGCGCTAGTTGCTGATAGTGGGTTAAATGAGTTTCTTAAATATGGTGGTTATGAGGTTAGAAAAAAGTTATTTAATATTTTGAATATGGTTTTTAAAAAGGAGGAAGTACCTAGCGATTTTAGGAAAACCCTAATTAAACCCCTGTATAAGAAAGGTGATAAAATAAAGTGTGGTAATTATAGAGGCATTAGCCTTGTTTCTGTTAGTAGCATTTTGCTTTTTATGATGATACTTTTTAGACTTAAGAGATGTTGTAGACAAGGTTTTGAGGGGAGAACAGTGCTGTTTTAGGAAGGGTAGAGGATGGGTCGACCAAATTCTCCCAGGTTAATAAATGAGAAGTACCTTAGTCATCGAACGCCTTTTGTCCTCAATTTTATAGATTATGAACAAACGCTCGGTTCAGCTGATAGAAGAGCTTTAGTAAAAGTCTTATCCTTGTATAGTATATCAGAAAAATACATTAAAATGATTAATGCTGTGTACGAGAATAACACTGCTGCGGTTAAGGTAGGAAATGAGGTTAGTAGCTGGTTTCGTCTTAAATCAGGAGTTCTGTAGAGCTGTGTTTTATCCCCCTTTATATGGATCATTTTGATGGACTTTGTCCTAAGGAACACAGCAAAGACAACAGGAGAACACGTAATCAAATGGGGAAGTAAAACTCTCCTAGACTTAGATTATGATGATGATTTAAACATCCTACAAGAAAGATTTAGTAAAAGGAATGATCTTTTAGAGGTTTTGCGAGTTCAAGGTGCTAGGAAAGGTTTGAAAATAAATGTTAAGAACACCAAGTCGCTAAGACTAGGAATAAGATGGTGGGTATAGTGAAGATGTTAAAACCAAAACAATCAAGGCCAAGGGCGTTTTTTTTTTTTTTTTTTAGTTGGAAAAAGTTTTGTAGAAGATGAATCTAAATATGCGACCCAAGATTAGAATATTGGAAGCTACAATGATGACTGTGGTCAATTATGGTTCTGAAGCATGGACGCTCCGAAAAAGGAGGAAGATTTGCTAGATGTTTTCCAGAGAAATTGCTTACGGATTGTTTCGGGTACCCGACTGACTGACCGTGTCTCAAACAGTAGGCTGTTCAAAAAGTGTGGTTCATTCACGCTTTCTATGGCTATAATGAGAGAAAGGTTGAGATGGCTAGGACACGTCCCACGGAGGAAAGATGACTGATTTCCAAAGATTGTCCTTTTCGGCCAACCGTCTAGAGTTACACGAAAAGGTCATCCTCGGTTTGGGTGGGAGGATGTCGTTAGGAAGGATTTAAGGGAAATGAAACTTCCTGGGAGGGTTTAAAGAGGGAGACTTTGAATAGATTGGGATGGAGGAGTGTGAGTAGCTGTGTTGGCCTCAGGAGGCTTGATGCTACTGTGAGTTTTTAGTATTAGTAGTAAAAGCTAATGTCTCAGTTTCCTCTTTGGAGGTCACAACATGAACCGAACATTGTATGGGAGATCTTTAAATGAATGTCATCAGAGCGTAAACCATAAGCTTTTGTCGGACTCTCAACTAAATTTGTTCCGAAGCTAAATTCAATGCACCACTCCTGCCTTCTTGAAGTCAGGGACCGATTTGACCTATCTAGGAGAAGAGTAAGGGCGGCTTAAATTTCTTCTCATTAAGATATCTTTCGGAAGAGGTTGGTGGATTTCAATTAAATTCAGTAGGGAGTTGGAACTAGTGCCATAATTTTACCTTTTGGCTGTTCGAACTTGGTACTTCCTCTGTGGAGGGCATGTGAAAGGAGTTCTTAAATTTGTGTCATATAACATGTCTGCCAGAAGAGAACTTCGAATCCCAACCAAATCTGGTGGAAAGTAGGGGTTAGTGTCCTTGTGAATGTTTGATGTCTGGACGGATTCTGATCCCTGGCAGAGGTAATGGGATCCCTATAACCTTGTCAATCATCAGGGCATCGGCAAGAGTGGGTTGTCGGATCTCAATCAAACTAAATGAAAAGTGAGAGTAAGCTAATTGTTCTTATCATGCCCTTTTCAGGTCTGTACTTGATCAAACAGCAAAGGGAGGAGCCCCTTCCGTTTGGCTTCCCTTTTCCGTTTCTGCCCCTTCATTATGGCTTATCTAAAACAGGTTGTCAGATATAAATAGTACTTGGTGAAAAGGAGAGCGTCTTAATTGTGCTCTTTGAGCGCCACAAGCCGATCCAACCTGTCCGGGTAATGAAGGGGTGTGGTTTCATTCTTTTAATCGGGAACGAGTTGTTGGACTTTAACAAAATTTGGTATTAAGTGATATCTGGCCTCTACATTGCAGTTTTGGTAATCTTTTTTTATCTGGGGAACAGATTCCCCATATTTTTACTGTCAGAACATCTACCAGAAGAAGTTTGGCTCCTTCTGATCTGGCCTGATTGAAAATTTCTCCAAGTCCGGTTGCTCTTTTTTTTTATTTGAAAAAAACTACGTTTTCTAAAGAGTTAAAGAGGCTGAGTTACAAGGTCGAACCTTAAAACGTACAGGGATTAGGAGGCACAGTTGGGGGCTGCCGCCCCCAAACCCCCGCTTTCGCAGCCTTTAAATAAAAAAAATTTCTTTAAACTGAAAGTAAGGAGCGACATTAAATCTTAAAACGAACAGAAATTATTCCGTATATGAAAGGGGCTGTGCCCTCCTCAACGCCTCGCTCTTTACGCTAAAGTTTTTATTGTTTAAAAAAAAGAGTTGTGAGAAAGTCAAACTTTAGCGTAAAGAGCGAGGCATTGAGGAGGGCACAGCCCCTTCCATATACGGAATAGTTTCTGTTCGTTTTAAGATTTACTGTCGCTCCTTACTTTCAGTTTAAAGAATTTTTTTTTATTTAATGGCTGAGATAGTAGGAATTTGAGGGAACGGTATTCCCCCAACTGTGCCTCTTAATCCCTGTACGTTTTAAGGTTCGACCTTGTAAATCAGACTCTTTAACTAGTTAGAAAACGTAGTTTTTTTCAAATAATTTATGCACGTTTTGTACAGTTTATTACTTATTATTGCTTGACTAACTGTTAGCTGATTTGACAGCTTGCGGGCTTGCGGGCTCTTATAGGAAAACGAGCCCGCGTTTTCGCGGGCTCTTATAGGAAAACGATAAGAGCCCGGTTATAGCGGGTTTTTATAGGAAAACGAGGTCACCCGGATCCGTTGCCACCTGTGGCCTGTAGGCGTGGATAAGAAAAAAAAAGACATGCTGAATTTTAAGTGGCTTTATTTGGTTTTTTGGAAATAGGGAAGGAGTGATTAGATTAAGCTAAAATTTTGAGGATAAGCTCCTAGGCTCTAAGAAAGATTAAACTCTAAATTTCATCCCAATCAGACAACGTTAAAGGGGGCTGTGGTGGGAGGGTCGAAACTTCCGGCCCAGTTTACCCCATGAAGATAAAGTCGGAGGCGGATGAAATTTTGCAAGTTTCTTAGTTTGAGCTTGGGCTACAAAATGCGATTACCGCCGTCTCTCTGCGACCTCTAGGACCTGAAATCGCTTAACATTGTGGTGGGTCGCCTCTTTATAGAGGCGCAAGTGTGCCTCCTTGATCTGGGCTGATCGCCAATTTTCAAAGTCTGGTAACTCCTTCTGATCCGAACTTGTTGAAAATATTCCAAGTGTAGGAGCTCCTTTTATCCTGGACTGTTAGGCTTCTGCCATGCAAGATTCAAACCGATCGCATAGCATGAGTGTGTTCAGGTATATATGCCTTTTTAGCAAAATCAATACCCGAGACCAATTTGCGTAGCCAAGCCCTTTGGTGAAAGATAATCAATTTTTGTTTAGACTCAACTCCTTTTGGTCACCAGCTCGGCTTTGGAGCCCAGAGAGGGCTTCCAAAATCGAATGCTCCCAGTCGAAAATCCTATTAGAATTTCGATCCAAACGAGGTGCATCATGCCCTTCTTTTTTTTACTAAAATCTATTTGCAGAAATGGGTAATTTGCATAATTAGGAGTTTCACTCTTAGAGTGTCGTGGGTAATCATCTCTGTAGACATGTTTATTGAACATTTCGGCTATTTGGAGCAAAATCGATACCTCAAAATTTTCGCCCGCAGTGACATAGACATAAACATGAACATTTTCATTTAAAGAGAAATATATAATTGTTTATATAGGTTTGTACATGCATATGTACAATATATATATATATATATATATATATATATATATATATATATATGTGTGTGTGTGTGTGTGTTTTTCATATATTTATGTTTGTGTGTACTCCAAGTTTTTACATAAATACGGGTTTGTGTGGGAGCACAAGTGATGTTGGTGGTTTGGGGGGGGGGGGCTAAGGGCATAATTTTTACCTCTAGTCTTACATATTTAGATTCCTTGCGAGATTTTGGTTTTATCTTGGTGCCAAATGCCAATCTTTTCTACTTAACTGCATATTTTAAGAATGGGTGATGTGCTTAGTCTGTTGCGTTCGATTTGTCCTTTGCGCTTTATGGATCATCCCCCATCCCTGGGGCCACGTTTTTGGAACCTTATTGATCATTCTGAGTCAAAAGGTTATCCTTAGATCTTGATCCAATACAATGGAGGTTACGAAGGTGCCTGGGCAAAAAAAGGGCATGGTAGGCGGATGGATGTCTTACAATCACTTTTGTATCTGAAAAGGGGAACTAGAGCTTGCAATTTCCGATTGAACAAGTCCCTTCCCGTGTTTTTACTATAACCCTTTCTGTACAAAGGTGCATGGGAATTTATTTCAAAATTTGGAAATAAATAATGTATGGGAGGCCCATTGCTCTTAACTTAGCAATCCTATTGCGATGAATCTGATCACAATTAGCATGGTCATAACTTGTTTTGCGATTCTGAACTTTTGCAAGTTTCTGACCCGTCCCCCCCCTCCCCTACTTGACAATTTTTTACTGTGCGTGCCTATGATTAACATTAATATTTTGCTTTTCTTTCTTTCAGCATAAAGTAAACATGAAATTTGCCCTAAGTTTTGAAATAGATGGTGAAACTTTGACTGATATGGAAGAAGTCGAGTCTTTAAAAATCTCAAATTAAGTGTATTTTGCTGTTTTAAAAGTTTTTTAAGAGTTCAAGTTTCGTCATAAATGCTTTGTCGCGACCTATATTGAAAATTCTACATATATGTTAGCACGAAATTTTTTTTAAAGGGTTAGGTTAAGTACTGGATCTTACTTTTCCGTGTTGATTTTAAGTTTGGCTGATCCTCTCTCACCAAAATGAAAAGTATAAAGATAGTCCATACTAGTGCTAGTCAATGGGAAAGAGCAGTTCATAAGCCTAGCAACATTGTAGCATTGTATTTGAACAACGCCAGGGGAAATGGTCCTAAATTATGTAAATTAGCAATTGTTTTATAGATAGGTTTTAGTAGAAAGCTCTTAGGAATTGCTTACAAGACCGAGATTCTGGAAATGATACAAGTTTATTAAGAAATGGTACATTCACTTGTATGTGAAAAGATATGTGAAATATTTGAAAAAGAATAAAAACATTGACGGTTTCCTCGTTTATGGGACGAGATCCAATTACCAGCACACACTGGTTGGTGTCTACTGGAAAAAAGTCCATGCGTAGAAAGGGTTTTTGAAAAAGTAGGGGTGAGACGTTCTTGGATACGGCTCCATAGCTCTGACGTTTCTTTCTTGACCATCACAAGCTGGTAAGTAGGTAAAGAGCGGATGAAGGAGCTTCAAATAAGGTTCCCGAACTCTAATTCGGATTTTTGTTCGTGTCAAAGGGCCAAAAACTCGGTTTGGTCAGGGAAATCCGACCAAGTGGAACGCTGGGCATAAAGGATTTCTGGTTCCAAATCTTGGTTATCAATGGCCTTGTGTCCGACATCAATTTCAATAACGGCAAGTTTTTTTATGTAATTTGGATGCTTTCTGCAATGCAGCAATTTAATTTTCGTTGGCACTATACTTTCTGGAAAGGCAAATCCGCTTAAGTTTCAAATTGTAATTTCGTTTATTAAATCTGTTAATGTAATTAATAAAATTAATTTTCAGTGGTTAACATTTATAGTATTAACGCAAAAATTTGTATTTTCGAGATACTTATTGCCTTTTTGTTAAATTATTTGCGAGTGATGCATTAAAGTTACTTGTTCAACATTTTATTTAGCCATTTTGCCAGCAACTATAGGTATTTCCAAGAATGGCACTATATTCTAATTAAATGAAAAAAAACAAGTTCTTTCAACTGAAAATAAGGAGCAACATTAAAACTCAAAACGAACAGAAATTATTCCGTATATGAAGGGGTTGCCCCCTCCTCCATACCGCGCTCATCGCGGTAAAGTTTTTAGGACTTCTAAAAAACCTTCCTATTCTATTCACCCGGCTCGTGTTTTTCTGGAGTCGTTATTAAGAAAGTGGAACAAGCAGTCGAACTATATAGTGGAGAGTCACATATTGAGAACGGGACCGTCCATCATACACACACTGTTGTATGTTGGTTTTGAGTTCCAACGTTACTCCTTACTTTCAGTTGAAAAAAACTTTTTTTTAGTTTAATTTCTGATCATTTTTCAAAAAATGTCGGTAAATCTGGCTATGAAAATATCCCTCCTCTCACGGGAAACCCCTCCTTGGAAAGTTTTTCCCACGAAAAATACATCCCCCTTAAAATCCTTTTAGGACAATTCCATCCTCGCTGAAATCTCCCCTCCCCCCGTAAAATTTTTTACAGACGATTTAGCCTGAAAAATTATCCTTAGCATACTTTCATTTGGAAAAAAGACTTTAAATCTAATCGTTTTTCCGATCACTCCGGAAATCCCCCCTTCCATGGAAATTTTTCCCGAAAATCAAAACATGCTGAAAATTTCCCCCGGAACATCTCACCGTACAAAATTGAGTTCGCATAGAGAAAGTAAGACAAATTAAAAGAATTTCGTATAGGAATTCTGTCAATTCCCCCAGTGTAAAATTTCCTCTGGAAAGTCCACCCTTGGAAATTTCTCTCTCCATGGAAACCCACCCCAAGAACAAAATCCCCCCCCCCCCAGAAAAGTCTATATACTTCCCAATAACAAATACTATACGAAAACAATGGATTTTAATACTTAAAGACATATTCCCAAGAGCTATGGGGGGGGGGGTCATTTTATCTCCAAAAGCATAGTTTTGGGACCTTTCAACTATGCTAACCAAAATGGTTATCTCAAATTTCCCAAAATTTTTGACATAAATAGGACACTAGAACTTTTAATTTCCGTTCAAATGAGCCCTTTCCCGATGTTCTAGGACCATTTTTTCCATACGATCACCCCAAAGAAAAACAAATAAACACCCATCCGAGATCTTTCTTCTGGCAAAAAAAAATACAAAATTCCACATTTTTGCAGGTAGGAGGTTGAAATCTCTACAGTAGGGTTCTTCTACATGCTGACTCTGATGGTATGATTTTCATAAAAATTCTTTGACTGTTAGGGGGTGTTTTCCCCCTTTTTCGAAAATCAAGAAATTTTCTCAGACTCGTAGCCTTTTATAAGTAACACTAAGCTTAATGACTCTACATTTGGAATCGAAATAATAAACCGATTCTTTTGATATATCTGTTGATATCGAAATTCCTTTTTTTAGTTTCGATTACTATTGAGCCGTTTCAGTCCTTATTAGTTCGTTGATAAACGAAATATAGTGCCTAAAAATTATGAAGACATCCAGAACTGTCAATCGAAATTAGTTCTTTCTTGCGAAATTTTCAGAAGGGGATTCTGGTTAGCTGTTGGTCTGAATGGCTAGAACTCTAATTTGTGTTACAAATCTATAATTATTACTTCCTTCTTCAATCTTTTTAATAATATTATCTTGAGAATTTTCTGGCTCTTTCCCTTAAAATCCCTTCTTGTAATTATAATTGTAATTACTGTTCTGTTGAATATGACTAAAAAATTAATATTTCAGAATTTCCAAAATAGTGTTAATAAGAAAATATTTTTTACTTAACACTCTTTAAAAATGGTTCGTCTTTACTAGGTTACAGCTATTGCTGCAACCATGATAGTTAACAGGAAAAGACCCCCCTTGGGTATATGCCTGCTGTAAATTCATTTCGACAATCGTGTCCAGCAAAAGACTGGAACTCAAAAACCCAAACCATGATCGGATTGCTTACTGATTTTCTTGAAGACAAAACCGTTTTGGTGTTGCTTTAGGGTGCTGAAGTGCAACAAAAATCTCCTTAATCGTTGTTAAGCGTTGGACGTATATCTGCATTTTTAGGTATTTCAAGCCATCAGCATGTTCAGCAAAAATTCTCCCTGGTCATATTACTCCAGGACCTAGGAACTAAACTAAATTTCCTACACTAGTTGTAAACAGAAGGTGACAACGGATTTTGTTACTTGAGCTTTTAGGAACGCACACTTCTAAAGATTTCATAGAAAAATCGCCAAGTTAACGAAAACAAGATTTGATAACATGATGCTAAAATTGTCAATTGGAAACTCCTGACAAGCCAACAATATTAAAAAACAAAACAATATAAACGTCTAAATAAAGTCTATTACTTAAAAAGTGTAACAAAACCATTATAATAACTTCATTTAGGGGGTGGGGGAGCCATTCCACTACCAATCGATTGGGGACCACCAGAGACAGCTGCACCAGGACCAAGGAGTATGGCTCTTTGTTGCTGTTTCTCCATCTCTAACATCTGTCCTCGTTCAACTTCAAAAGCGATGGGAGCAAATAAAATAGCAGCCGTTGTGAATACAACCCAACTGATTTTACGGGTCAGTTGATAAAGTCCTGAAAAGAGAAGGTAAGATTCATGATACTTCTATTACTAAGCTAAGTCATTCCGCTGCTTCTTAAGACATTACTTTTAATGTGAAAATTAAATAGACAAAACTGTACTTCTCACAATGAAATCATTCAAATTTCATCTCGTGGCACTCTAAATATTTGGGAGTTGTTCTTGCAGTGTTGGGCAAAGACAATAGTTATTTTGGTTTTTCTCTTTTAGAGTTAAAATTAACTATTCTTCCAATTTCTCTATGCCATCCAGCTAGATAACATCGTGTTGAAATATACACAGTCTCTTTAGGCTAAATCATGGCTCTCTTTTTACCTCATTCAAATAAAGATTTAGGATAATACCAAAATGCTTTCAAAAGCCCATTAAAAATAGATCTAATGTATGGCACTTTTAGGGATGATCTACTAAACCTCTATTAGCTTATACCAACAGCACTACTTGTTCTACATACCAGTCCAAAGAGACGGAAGGATTTTCATCATGGTTCAAATACCTTCCTCCGTACAAAGAACAAAAACTCAAATTAAAGTGGGAGTAGCCACTTTTTCAAAGTAGTACCTTGAAAAAGTTGCCCAGTGATGCCATTGTGAAAAAGATGTGTGCATACACGGGGGGGGGGGGGGGGTTAAGGCCCATACTACTATCTGACCCCATTTCATTTCATTTATTTCTTAGACTTTCCTGGCAGAGATTTTTATAGCCTTGCAAGGTGGGGGCAAGGGGCGTGCCGCCTCCCCGAAACTCCTAAGTTTCTTTTAGCTACCATAGCAGAAAAACAACATGTTAGTTAACGTTCTTTGTGCCTGATCTGAACTTCTTCTCGAGACATATTGTGATACTGAAGCTTCTAAACACCACCAGAATTTGAAGCTAAAAAGCAATTTATATCACATTTCACCCATCTTACATAGATTAGAGGAGAAATGGAAGTGAGCTAGCACTAATGTTCACCAATACTTATCCAAATTGAGCTAGATAGATCTGAGCATCAAACTTGTACAACAAAAGGTACATGTCCTTTCATGTTAGTATTGGTAATAAACTTGAAAAATGGGAGCAGTGTTGGAAGAGGGAAATTTGTAAAAAGTGCTAGCCAATGCTGGTTGACTTCCTCAGAGAAATGCTACAGATTCATTTCCAATTGTGAAGTTTTCACCCGGATTTTTAGACGTTTGTTACAGTTTTTTAGAATTTCAGGATACCAATTGGACTCTTCTGTTTGGTTATTTAATCCTTTTTTGTAGCATAGTATTTATATTAAGATGCACCAGAAAAATGAAAATTAAACAAGTCTTTTTACTGAATACTCAAAACTAATAGGTCCAGCATACCATAATGATGATGACAATAGCAAGATACTCCAAACTCACCTAAATATACTTACGGCATGGACTTCAACCTGTCTTCTTGAATTTAGCACTGGTAAGTGCAGAGTCATCAACTTTGCGTCTTTCAACCTCAAGACTACATATTTTCTTAAGGAGGGTAATAACGTAAATCAAATGAGTCTTGCATCATTAGAAGAATGGGATCTTTTCATCATTGTTGATGATAAATTTAAGTTTACGTCCGACAACCACTCCATTGAAAGCACTACTAACAAATTGCTTGCACTCATCAAGAAAACCATAGCCAGTAGAACAAAGAAAGTTTTCATTAAACTCTATTAAGGTTTAGTCAAACCAAAACTGGAACATGCATGACAGAAGCCAGCCCAGTCAAGAAAGGAGAAAAAGCTTCAACTGAAATAGTCCAAAGGAAAGCGACTCAATATGTCAGCAGTTGTACCAAGCTCCCTTATCAATTACAACTGAAGATGATGTATTTACCCACACTTACAGCAGGAAAAAGAGGTGTTGTAACCACTGCCTACTAACTTACACAGAACCAGACTAAACTTCTCCATTTAGACCCAAACACAAGGACTTACATATATAGCCGCAAATTGCGGGTATACTTCAGGTCAAAAAGAAGCAGAGTTACATCCTTTTCAGACAGGATGGTGTCATCTTGGAATGTTCTAAGTGAAAGAACTGGTGCTTCTGTATCTACCTCCAAGTTCAAGAATGGTGCGGAAACCGACTGGTTTAGTAAACCATGGAAACCAGGCTGTGAAGCTCCTATCAACAGTGAAAGCCAAGTGCATCTAGTATCTACCTATTGCTTCCAGATCATCACCCTCAGTGGGATCAATAGGTGCATTTTCACCTTGTCACTTGCAAGTGTGATTTAGGGCAATTTATCAGCAAACAAAAGTTTATTTTTTACACATACTTTTGTATTCAATAGCAATAAACTTTTTTAGATGGTACTACTGCAGCACCAAACATAAAAATGATTCACAGACACTACAAGATAGAGCTGAAACATAAGAGACAAGTTCATGAATGTGGTTCTTTCCCATTTTGTGTAACCTTACATTAAATTTTTAAAAATATTCAAATTTTTTGTCAGATATTTGCTATTTGATATTGTATAGGCCAACTATGAAGAAAAAAGTTTATATTATAGTTAATAAGAATTTTATGCAATTGATTTAGTGTTTTTTCTTTTGGATGGAATTGAATACATGCTCAAAAAATAAATGCTTCTCCCCCCTCTGATCCAATCGAACTTAAAAAAAATGCAGAATTAATCCCAGCTAGTTATCAGGGGCGTAATTTGCTATGGGGCAAGGGGGGCAACTGCCCCCTCCAGACCAAAGTCCCCCCCCCGGCTGAAATTTAGTTTCTGCAGAAAATTTTGTCAAAACTAAGATAAGCCTGCATAATTCAAGTATCCAGAGAAACAGGTCAGTTTTCTTTGCCTTTATGGTAATATGTGGATCGTTTCTAGTTTCACTGTCATTTTCACTTGATTTGGGAAAATTGGCTCCAAATTTGCCCTCCCCCCCCCCAAGGATTTTGACGAATTTAAGCCACTGCTAGTTATCCCCCAAAACCATATTACTGTCCAATATACTATTAATATGTATCATCTTGTTCTTTTAAAAGAATTACATTTTAAGTCCAAATAATCAGAGCTAAGGTGCAATATTACAAACTTTCACAAAATATTCTGAAGACAGTGTTTATGGGCAATTACTACCCCCTCCTTTTACCAAATGCTTGGAAAACAGTTTTCTAAATAGAGAAAAAAAATCAATTGTTTCATTCAAGACTTGACATTACATACTAAGGTTAAAAAAAGACGAAACAAAACGGAAGAATTAAATAAAACATACAAAATTGAGTTCAATCGCCTTTGGAATGTATTCAATGTATGTAATATATTAAATTTAAACAAGTTCAACAACTGTACCTTTAGTAGCACTTAATGAACCAGAAGTCAGACTATATACTCCCGACCTTAAGGAAGCAGGAAACATTTCTGTCAGTCCAATCAATCGTTCTGTCAGGGTTTCTTCATATTCCTAGAAATTAATAAAATAGCGTTAAACTAATGTTGGGAAGGCTTTTTAACATACAGCGACGCTTAAAGACTTTTAGATCATGCAATTAGAAACATAAATTTTGAATAATTTAACTTCTGACAACTCAAAACGAATTTCTGGTTTCCTTCCTCTTTCTTTAAGAACAAAAGTCAAGCTATTTATCCATATTGCATCCAAGATTAGGAACCTGGTGCCTTTGCTTATGAAAGATAAATTTTAATCAAAATCCCTGCCTGAGGTTAGATACTATCTGAGTATTCAGAGTATTACCCTAGGGCTATGTCTGGCACCATTATGGGGAAGGGACACATTGTCCAAGTAGCAATATAATGTTTGGAAAGAGCATGAATTGGGAAATCAAATTGTTTCCTTCAGAAGAGCAGTTGTTCTCAGGCACTATCTGTCTTTCAAATTTGTTGTCTTTAAACAAACTCTCAAAAACCTTAAAGCCTTGGTAAGCCTAACCTAAATCGAGATTTAGCCTAGCAAAGGTGGGATGCTTAAACACTTTTCTTCGTTCTAATTTAGTGGTTAGTCCTCTCAGAAGGAAACACCATAAAATTCTGAAAACTACTTTAAAAAATTCTGAGGTGTTTACTTATAACATTCCTAAAAATATATCACTTTGTCTTAACCCTCCCTGGTAAAGGTGCAGATTAGCAGCTCTCCAGAAAGAAACATCTTAATAAAACAAAAGTAATATGATTAGATCCCTTATTTCATGCTTTCTTTCAACATAATATGTGTTACCCATACAGTGCAATCTCCAGCCACCACCCCCTCTCCTTTATGGCCCTATATATAACCCTAATAATATCTTGCTTTGTTGTTGTTTCCACGGCTTGATCTACTGTATAGACCTGAAGATATCCAGCTTGGCTTAAGTTCCAGATTGAATATTGGATAAAAAAAATACTATTCTTAGTGAGCTAAAAATGTGAATCAAGTCTACTCTTTTTAACTGCAGTCCTTTCAGTAGCTGATAGCCCATCTGGTCCCCCCACAGGATGGTAAAGAAACTTGCATATGCTGACAATATAGCCCTAATTTATGAGTCCCTCTGTGATCTTCATTCCTGGACTGACATTTTCCACATGACAACCAACCTCTTTGAAATGACCATCAACACCTTGAAAATAATGGCCATGCACTGCTCATGTAAACCTGATTCTCGATATGGTTTTCCCCAATGTTTGGAAATGCTCATCCCTGTTACCTATCCTAAAGAAAAACAAACCCAAACATGACCCTGTATCTTATATGCCTATCATGATTACTCCTGTGCTGAGAAAAGTAATGGACAAAATGATTCACAATCAACTCCTTTGGTATGTAGAGAAAAGTAATAAGATAGATAAGTCAAGATTTATTGCAAAAGGCCAGCAGGCCATAGCAACACAAATACAGTCTAGAAACAAGGCTTGAGGAACAAAATACAGCTTTAAATAAAACAAACCAAGAAAAGAAAAAAAACACAAAAGGTCTAACATTTTAACCAACAAACAACGAATTCAATTCCTAAAAACCAATAGAATTCAATAGTGAAAAAGAATTCAATTCCTAAAAACCATAATAAGCTATCCCCTCAAACATGATTCCCTATGTTTCATTTCTAAACAAAGAAACTTAAACAACTGTTAAATAGCACATGCATTCCTCTCAGCCATCTGATCAATTAACCAGCATTCACTCCCAAACAATCTTCCAAAACATTCATTCCGCAACTCAGACAGCTCTTCATACTCAGATACAAAATGAAATAAATTCTCATTCACAAATCCACACAGGGCAAACAGCAGCCGCCAGCCTAAACTTTCCCAGAAATTTCTTTCTCTCGCCTAAATCCAAGCTATCCCCTTTTGCCAACAACAAATTCTTCAAATCCTCTCTATTCAACCCAAATTCAAAATAAACCTCCTCCCCCAACACTCTTTAGCTTGGGAGTAAAACCTCAAAGACATAGATCGGTCCTTATGAATACGATACCCCATACTCAAACTGGTTTCAGGAAACTATTCATCTACAATTTTTTTTTTCTGCTTAACAAATGCCATGAATGAACCTATCTTAAAAAAATGTCCTAGTTGCTGCATTTCTAGATTCGGAATGTGTGTATGACAATGGAATCACCAGATCCTTTTTGCCAAACTTGCAAGTCTTGGATTACCCCAAAGCTGTTATCTTTCATAAAGTTTTTCATTGAAAATAGATGTTTCATTGTTCATGTAGGTTCAGCCCCCTCACCCAAAACCACAATAACCAAAGGCCTTCCACAGGGTGCAGTCCTGAGCTGCCACCGATTCTCCCTATTCCTCTGGGACATGAAACTCTCCCACACTAATATACAATATACTTAAGATATGGTCTTATAGGCAACTGGCAACACCTTTGAGATTGCACATTCAAAGTTGCAAAAGTCACTATTCCAATTTGAGAAATTTACTCACAAATCTGGTTTACCCACTGCCCCTACTAAGTCAAAAATCTTCTACTTCCAACACAAGTACAAAATAGTTATCTCAAAACTAATGCTAAGTGGCATTATTATACCTGAGGATAATCACATAAATTACCTGGGTCTTATTCGTGACCAAAAACTCAATTTCCACCTTCACATTAAAACTACAATAAAAAAAAATACTACAGGAAAATCAGAATAACAAAAAGACTACTATACACACCCTGGGGCTGTAATGAGAAAACTTTACTCCGGCTTTATAAATCTCATATAAACCCACAAATTGATTATGGGCTCAAAGTTTATGGTGCTGTGCAAAGACCCAGTTGCAAAAAATTGAAACAACACAAAATGACATAGTCTACCCCATATTTGGTCTTGGGAAATCAACTATTACCAAGTTTCTGCTTAATGAGAGTGGGTTAGCAACAATAGATGAAAGAAGATTTCTTTTAATCAGCTATCTGTCAAAAATTGAAGCCAACGGCTCACAGATCCTGTATAACTGGTTAAGAAATCCATCCATGTACAAAGGCATTGCACACAAGTTTGTCATTACTCAAATGAAATTCCTAGTGCCAGTAAGGTCTATTGCCCCGATTTTCCCCCAGACCCCACCATGGAATTGGTCTCTCCCCATAATAAATAGTAATCTCTCAAAGTGGTCAAAGGAATTTGCCTCTTTCAAATTTAGCCTATACAGAAAAAAATTTGCTGAACTTAATAAAATTACCTATAAGAACCATTTCCCAATTTTTGTTGATGGGTCTAAAATGAATGAAAAGACATGTGGAGCATATTTCCCATCCCTCAGTATTGCAATGGGCAAGAGAAAATTTGATAATATTTCCATAATATCAGCAGAGCTAAATGCCATAATCATGGTGCTGGAGTATCTTATGAATAATAAACCATTGAGTCCTAATACACAAAATATTATAGTATACTCTGACTCGATGTCTAGCATGGAGCTGCTGCACATGGCATCTCAATATAAGATGGATATAGACACACTCCAATATCTTTAGTCTTACAGATAAGCTTGCCTCAAGAGGAATAATAACATACCTCTAATATGTTCCAAGCCGCTCAGGCATCATACGCAATCATCATGCTGATGAAGTTACAAAAAAGTCCCTAAAGATTGACCAGCCAAGTAGGAGACTGATTGCCCTTAGAGATATATACCAATGGAGATTATTGGAGGCCCAGTTGAATAATAATGAATCAATTATATTTCCTTTCCCCAATAAGCACCATTCTAAACTCTGTCACAGAATCCATACAAGCTCAAATAGGCTAAATATTCATGCTATTTCCTATCAGTTTTCAAGTTCTTCTGGTTTAGCCCCCTCTTCTCCTTTTTGCAAACATTGCAATAAGGAAAATGAAACAATTGATCATTGCCTATTTGAATGTATTATGCTGACGTCTACACAACTTAACCTTTAATGTAAACTGTTAAAGTACTTCAAACACCACAAAATCTTAACCATCAGCCAAGAGTCTAGCTGACCTAACCTGCACACAGAGTACTGAACTCAAAGTACATTCCCTGATATTTCAGCTTCTAGAATCAAAAGAGCTAGTGCAAGAAATATAATCAGAACTGAGCCAACCAAGATAAATACGTAGAAACCACTTGCAGCAGTCCAAATCATCTCACAGAGTGAGTCAAAAGAAAAAGAGCTGAGTAGTCTTGACTGAAAAGCCTGCTCTCCCCACAATAGAAGAAGAGGCAATTTGACTAGCTTATCACCCCTATCACTATCTATGCCTGTGAACTCTGGACTCTAAAAACAGAAGATAAGTATCATCTTGCTGCTCTCGAAACAAAATTATTGCAACATGTTGCTGATATCACTTAACATGACAAAATTTCCAACATCAAGCTTCTCCATAATCTCAAGCTCAAACATAACCATCCTCAACAGAATAAAACTGCAGCAGCTTAGATGGCCATGGAAAACACAATGTATGAATAACACTTGTCTCCTGAAGATAGCCTTTGAAGGCTGGGTACATGGATCTTGACCTAGAGGGTGTCCCCCAAATAGATTAAAGGACAATTTATTGTCGCTTATCCTACCACATCTTCTCTGCCTCACAGAAGATAGAAGTGCATACACAAGTTACATCAACAGAATGGTGAAAGGATAGGCCCCAAAATTATCTCCAAGGATCAATGGGACTTAAGTCAAGTCAAAATGTAAATAATTATGAAAGAAAAAAATGATAATCTGATTTACATAAATGTGTTGTAATATATAAAGTAAGACTTTTATTGTTTTGGTTTTCTCTTATTGTTTGATATACATCATAAGGCTATATATGGGATCATCAAGGGAAGAGGGATGAATTGACATAAATGCAACTTTAAACGTTAAAAAAGTATAAAATTAGCAATCTAAAAATGTGCCTCTTTTTACTTTAGCATGTCTCCTTCTAGAGAACTACTGCTACCTTTACTCTCACCTTCTCCCCCTAATAGGGAAATATTATATTTCATATTATCTCTACTCCATGAATTTCGGGTTACGTTGATTTGACGTTATAGAAAATTGTTTCTTTATGTTTGTACAATAGAATACTGTCAATTATTACTATAAAGAAAGCAGTATGAAGACAAACATAAGACAACATTATGTTTTCTCTAATTATATAGAATGAGAAAAAAATCCTATAGATGACATTCTATACCTTGTTCTATTTTGGAGCAAACATAAATAAAGTCATATAGATGACTTTTTTGGTTTTCCTTATATAGGCTACTGTAATATTAAATGTATGGATATACAAAACACATTTTAAAGAAAAGTATGTTATTTTTTTAATCTCACTGTTGTATTAATTTGCCATAATCAAAATATTTCAATACAAATATTATAGATGATGCACCTAAAAGTCATATGGAAGACATTATACTACCCCATTTCTATATAAAGAAAACAATCAAATATCTTACAGTTGACTTTTTGTCCTATATAGTGACAGCATTAACATTTGTGTCAAAGAGCTTGGAGGGACAGGGTTGGTCAATTTTGGATAGAAAACCAAAAATGCTGAGAATAAAAAATTAACAGGATCTGCCTCAAGGGGAAGGCTCAGACACCGCCTCTCCCGTTTTAAGAGCAGGATGAGGGGGGGGGGGTAATTCGAGAGATAAAGCCAAAAATATATACATATATTGAAAACTGATATATACTTTTATTTAAAATATGTTTCATATATTCCTACATTAAGTTTTACAATATATAAGGAAAACCAAAAAAGTCATTTGTATGACTTTTTCCATGCTATTCCTTAGGAGATGAGGCACAAAAAGTAATTTGTGTTACTTTATTTATGTTTGCTCTAGAATATAAAGAGGTACAAAATGTCATCTGTATGACTTTTTATTATTATCTCTTTATATGACTGGGCCAGTATAGCCTACTGTCTTTCACATAACATTTTAGTGGATCATCAATAATAGCTATTTCAGATAAAATATGTATTAGTAAATCTTCTTGGGGATGATAAGTAGATAAAACAAAAAAAAAGCTTTTATTACCAATATTTTGTATACGTAGAGAAAACAAAAAAACTCATCTATATGACTTTCTTCATGTTTGCTCTAGCCTATAATAGTTTGAGGTATAAAAAGTTATCTATATGACTTTATTTATGTTTGCTCTATGATAGAATAAGGTATAAAAATCCATCTATATGATCTTCATCATATTTGCTCTATAATAGTGATACAAAGTCATCTGTGTGACTTTATTTATGTTTGCTCTATAACAGAATAAGGTATAAGAAGCCATCTGTATGACTTTATTTATGTTTGATCTATAAAAGAATGAGGTTTAAAAAGTTATATGTATGACTTTTTATCATTCTAAATAATGAGAGAAAGCATAATAGTGTCTTTTTTATCTTTCTACTGCTTTCTATATAGTAGTAAATGACAAACTTTTATTACAAATATTTTGTATGTGTAGAGAAAACCAAAAAAGTCATCTCTATTACTTTATTCATATTTCCTCTATGATAGTATGAGGTATAAAAAGCTCTATAATAGTGTGAGGTAGAAAAAATCATTTGTATGACTATTTATTTTTGTTCTATAAAAGAATGAGGCATAAAAAGTCGTGTGTATGACTTTTCGTCATTCACACGAAGCATGATATTATCTTTTATTTGACTTTCTACTGTTTTCTATATAGTAGTAAATGATAAACTTTTATTACAAAAAATTATGTAAATGTAGAGAAAACCAAACAAGTTATCTCTAAAGCTCTATAAGAGTATGATGTATAAAGTCATTTGTGCTGTTCTATAAAAGAGGACATATAAAAAGTCATCTGTATGACTTTGTTTATGTTTGCTCTGTAACAGAATGAGGTATAAAAATAGACCCCAAGCGACGCCAGCGCATCAACCGAACGCCTCCAACGAGAGGTCCGGTTGACTGCCACCGAAGTGTCACAACGCCGCCAGCGCGCCGCCACCAGAAGAGGCGTTCAACTGACTAAATTAATTTTGCAGCAATTCTTTACTGCCTCAACCGCAAAGTCGGAGCTTTTCTTTTCTCGTGTGGTTAAGTATTTTGATTTTCCTGATTAGAAATCAAGTAGGGCTTGCACTGTCCCCGAATTTTCGTTGATTTTCCCGAAGATATATGTGCCACCCCCAAAAAAATTGGTTCCCCAAATCCCCAAAAATCACCCAATCATGGTGCCACCCCTAGTATTTATCACTAGTGACTATCCCTGCCAAATATTACTTTGCATACCATAATTCTTCACTACTCTCTTGTTCTTTAATTTTGTCTCTTGTGTTACTTTGGATAAAAACCAGACAGATAAAATTGCAAATTTGCAATATACATACATATAATGTGTTACTTTGGATAAAAACCAGACAGATACAATTGCAAATTTGCAATATACACGGTTCTTTGAATGTTGAAAAAAGTTTTGTGTTTATGAAATGAGATTAGACCATTACGAATGCAGTTTACCAATTGCTATAAGATTCTTACATCATTTGTAGTCAAGAATCTTATTTTTAAGTTGAACAGAACACATTCCCTATACAGGTTCAGTTGGATTTTAAAATTGATAGTCAACAGATTGCTGCAACAGCTGAATCATAAGTTTGCAGAATAATTTTCTTTTGCTATTGTTAGATACATTTTCTTAATGTTTAATGCACAATTATTGAATGCCTGATGGATTAAAGAAAATACAGTCTTCTTTCTGAAAAATTTTCACCCCCCCCCCCAAAAAAATCTATTGAGGCAAAATTTAGCTATACACTATGTGCAAGGTTGGGAAATTGAAGACTGAAATGGAAGTGACCCCAAAAATATGATTTAAAAAATTTGTATGTTATTGCCTATAGGGGGGGGGGGGGTCGGGGCTGTCATTTTTAAATGATAATACCTCAATTTTTTATTGAAAGCAGGGATATCAACAACAGTTATTATTTTCATTTAAAGCAGAGACAGAAGAAAATGATATCAAATTCCCTGGGAAACCATAGAAATATTTTGATAGGCCCAGGGCCCCATATTGGGACTTTTGCTACTGGCCTAATTTGGCTTTTGTGTGTGTTCCCTTTTTAATTAGATTCCTTGGATCTTATTGAATGCTATGACAAATCTATGACTCAAGTTTTCCAGTAATTTGAGGTATGTCTGAATAATTTTGACATTTTTGTTGTTTGACCTTTATAATTTTTAAAAGATAATACCATGAAATTCTTTTTAATGAAAGTAGGGATGCTAAAAAGTTTTTTTAATATAAAGCAGAGATTGTATCCTATCAAAGTGGTATCCAGAGGGGGGGGGGTAGGAAATTGTCATATTTAAATGATAATACCTTGATTTTTTTTTTATTGTAAGCAGAGATGCCAAAAAGTTTTTTTTTCTTAATTTAAAGCACAAACGGTATCCTATCAAGGCAGTATCCAAAGGGGGACAGATAGGGGGCCTTCATTTTTAAGTAAAAATACCTCAATTTTTTTTTTATTGAAGGCAGGGATGCCAAAAGTTATTTATTTTCTTAATTCAAAGTAGAGAGGATATCTTATCAAGGCGGTATCCAGAGAGCGGGGGGAGACGGTAGGGGGCTATCTTTTTTAAATGATAATACCTTGACTTTTTTTAATTGAAAGCCTAGATGACAATTTTATTTTATTTTTTTTTAACTTAAAGTGGAGACAGAAGAAAATGATATCAAATTACCAGAGAACCATAGAAATATTTTGATAGACCCAGGGCCCCCCATTGGGACTTGTTCATTGTCTTGGGTATTTTTGGATTTCTTACACATCTGAAATTGGGATGAATTCTGTTCCCACTTTTGGATAATAATCACAATGAAACAGAAAAAAAAACATTTTCACTGTCATTGGAGAAATTCTAGCTGTAGCTTTAACTTGATAGTTGTGCTTTTTTTATGCAATTGGAAGTTCTTTCACTATAAGGCATTTACAAGCTATTTACAAGTGAGAATTATAATTTTTATTGAAGTGCTTTTGCTTTTTTTTTTCACTGTAATTGAAGTGTTTCACCACCATGTATTTTCAATTTGATAAATTTACACCTTTTAGATGCAGATTATAATTTAACTGATATTAGGTATTTATGAGTTTCAAATTTGGAATGAATCCCCAAAAGAAAAATGAATAATATCCAAAAGAGCAGTCAAAAGCAATCCAAAAAGCAGCAGTTCAGCATTAGCCTACATGACATATTCTACAAGGAAGCCAAAAAAAAGTTTAATTTTTTTTAACTGTTATTAAAAACCAGTTTTTAATACAAGGAAGGCTTTTTAAGAATCTAAAAGAAAAAAAAAACAATAAATATCAAAGTCACCCATTTCAACTGTTTTAAAGGTGGCTAAACAGATATAGGCAAAGAGCATTATGAAAAAAATAAGCTTCTAAGTTCAAACTTCTATTCATAGTTTTTACCCAGATAATTGATAAATTTTGTGATATAGTATTTGAAGTCTTGTGTACAGTAATGCTCAATGAAAAAAAAAACTACTAATTTTGATAATTATTTATGTTAAGAAAACATAGCTAATAGATACTTCAACTATTATGCAAAGGTTCATGCCAGTCATTTTGTGTCTACCAGATTTTTACTTCTCTTGATGAATAACAAAAAAGACCATTGTCCAGCCAGCAACTTGTAAAGTTTTTAACTCATGAATAGGCCCAAATATTTTGTAAATTCAAGCTGGAATTTGAGAAAGACTGATGAAAACATTAATTTTTGCAGTCAACATTGATTGTGCTGGTGGCATGCCACCAACATCTCACCAGCAGCAACATGGAAAAATCATTGGTGGCATGCCACTGCTGCTATTTTTGACCCTGCTGCCACCAGCCTTCCCTTATCAGTGCAGCACAGGGATCTATATAAAAAGTCATTTCTATGACTTTATTTATGTTTGCTCTATGAAAGAAAGAGGTACAAAAAGTTGTGTGCATGACTTTTTATCATTCTAAATAATGGGAGAAAGCATGATATTGTCTTTTGTTAGACTTTATGCTGCTTGCTATATAGTATTAAATGACAATATGCCAAGTCATGATATTTGCCATGCCTTTAACTCCCTGATCTACCCCTTCGTGCTTTTAAGGGCTGTTAAAAGAGGAGTAAATCTGGCTATTATCAGATCTCAAAGAGATATGTATTCTAAGCTAAAAGTCCAACTTAAAATCCCTCCTAAGCAAGACAAAATGACAAGGTAAGTGGACAGAACTATACCAGTTGAGAGAGGAACCAGGCAAGGTTCAATTGCCTCACACTGTTATTTCAATAGCTATGTTCTTGAAGTCCAGGACCATTGCAAGATGTCTTGCATTCTTTCTGGCCTCAATATCTCCTTAGTCACTTATGCTGATGATATTTTTAACATTAGCTGAACTTTGGAAAAAATTTCTGAAACTTTTCAAAAATTGAAAGCAAAATACTTAAAATCTGGTCTTGAATTTAATGCTGAAAAGTCTGACATAGGGCTTTTTTACTGGAAAGGCCCACTTCCTTATGAAATTGTGCTTGGGAATTCAAAGATCTGCCCTTCTGACCAAATTTTTACATTGGTATTGCCATTGGAAATACCATTTTTCATGCTTGTCATCTCCTAACAGAATGCAGCAAATGGTGCATATGAGCTTCATATGCTTCCATAGTCTCTGCTAAGCTTTACTTCAATTGCTGTTATCTTGCAATGCTGTACAACACTGTTGTTCTCCCCTGTATCCTCTACATTGCACCTGTCTGGAAGATCCTTACAAATGCTGATAAATTGAAAACCCACTCAACTTTCTTTTATTTTGCAAAATACCTACTGAGATATCCAATTTGGACATGCAATCCAAAGTTCACCAATAATTTTCACATAGCAGATCCTACTATAGCTGTTGCTAAACTTGTGGAGAAAAACAACAAAAGATTTCAAGACATGCTTGAGGCCACCTTCTTCAACTCTAGTTACACTGTCATAGTTGTATAGTGATATTTTGCTTTTTTTTTCTTTTTTTTTTGTAGTGCTCTGTCATTTTCTTTTTGTATGAAGATGGGTTTTTAATATAAAATAACAGTAATAGTAAAATATTTGATTATTAGTATATAAATGATCAAGGACTATCATAGTCAAACACTGCAAATCCATGAATTTTCATAAACTAACTTTTTTTTTTCAAATTAACTTAATCCCAAATAAGACACAGAAAAATTCATGGAATAGCTATATATATATTGTGCAAGAATTTGTTTACACTTTAGAGGGTGGGAGCAAAGTAAAAAGATGTCGTTTTTGGACATCTTTCAGAAAATAATTTTTAAGAAATGATCTTTAAGAAATCAAGGAGACATGTTAAGAGAACAATTCTTACTTCATAATATGTACAATAATCCTAATTAATGTATTTCCAGCAGGAGAACCATCATCTTCAATTCTTTCCTTGTTTTTTTAAGAAATTCATGAATTTCTTACATCCTATGGTACTGTTCTATTAGCTAGGCAACATGCAAGACAGCCAATCAAGTAGTCCCCAAAGCCGCGCCACGCCGAAATGACGGCGGCGAATGTGTGATTCAGTATCGGCGGCGACGGAAATTTTTTTGGCGGCGCGCCGCCGATTTTAACCGGCGGCCCGCCATGGCGCGCCGATTTTTCTGATTAAAAATAGTAATGGAAATTCCACTTCACCAAGAGCGTTTAAGCTCGATTGTAGTTAGGATTTTTAAATGGTTGGCTAAAAACCTCAAGAACAATATGATAAAACAGGAATTTGTTGGGCCTGCGGAAAGTGTTTATGTTCACCGCCAAACAGACCAAATAGAATCCTCATTTTTAGCCACTAGACCCAGGGAAACCTATGTTGTGTTTATGTTTAACATCGCATTGTTCCTATAAAATCCCGTGTTTAGTCATTTCCTTCTTGTTAATGATTTGGGCTAATGTGTGTATAACTTTCAAAGTTTGAAGTTCAAACATCTCCTGTTCATCAAATACATACAAAAAGGAAGTAAAAAAAAAAACAAATAACAACATCAACAATTTTAAATCAGCGGTTACATCACTTCAGTTACAATTGATGTAACAAAAGTGAGTTTGTTCACTCTGCCTGGAGCCATTGATCTTTTTGCAGTCACTATCAGTCCTGTCATGCTAAAAAGCCGTTTAGCTGGGGCACTTGTGGCCGGTACAGCCAGAACTTGGCAAGCGTAAACTGCCATTTGCGGGACCTGATACTAGTATTGGACCTTGGGGTCCCACAGAATGCTGCAAATGGGCTTCTTCTTTGTATCTGCTGAAATAAGTTGTTTTATAAGGGAGAACAAACCTGCACCTTCACCATAGGGCTCCTGTGCCCTACACTACAGGAGGAACTAAACTGCACCTTTACCCTCTTTTATTATCAACACAAAATAACCCTCCGAAATTCTTTTCTGAAAGAAGTGGTCAAGTTATAACGTTTCAAGTCAAAGTTTAAGGCTACTTCAACTTCAGTGGGCTCTGCTAACTGTGCAAAAAAAAAGTAATTCATTTCTACAGATATATTTCTATACTAGCTCTAGATAATCTACCAAGCAGGAAACTACTGCAAATCAGCATAGATAAATAAATGAAACCCAAAACAAACAAAAATAACAATAAATAACTGAGTCAAACTCAAAACAGGCAGAAATTAATATAAGTTGGGCTCAAAACCCCTATGCCTTCCCAAGGCCAGAACATAATTTACACTTTACTGAAAAAATATAAATGTTTTTACTTTTATAACTTTAATAAATCAAATAGTATTAACATTTTGATTACTAAATATCAGTATATGTATATTAAACTGACAATGCATATTCATTTGCATTTTTCCAGTAAAGTACAAACTATGTTCTGGCCTTGGGAAGGCATAGTGGTTTTGAGCCCAACTTATGTTAATTTCTGCTCGTTTTGAGTTTGACTTGGTTATTCATTATAATTTCTGTTTGTTTTGGGTTTCATTTATTTATCAATGCTGATTTGTGGTAGTTTCATGCTTGGAAGATTATTTGATTTTAATTTTGCTCATTTTTTGTTTAATGGAGTTCTATACTTTTCTTTGAAAAAACTTATTTTTTGGAAACGGTTTTTTTAATTAATTTCTGTTTGTTTTATATTGACATAGTCTTTTCAGGGAAAAAGAAAATAATACTTTAAATCTCTTCGTTTTTTTTAAGAATTTATAGTTTGGCCTGCTATTTGTATGCTGGAAAACAATTTTCAGCAAAATTTAACAACATAGACCCTTTTAAAAATCTGGACACATATAGTAGTGTTTAATTTAGTTTCATACCTCCTCTAGTTGACCTGAAATGGAAAACTTGATAACATTCGCAAAAAAATTTTGTTTAATTTCTTTGATAGCCTGGATACACTTACGCTATTTTGATTTGGTCAAATTTTAAGAGCAGAAGAAGCCCTGAAAGTTTGAACATAATACCCTCAGTTGTTCTTGGGATACTGCTGAGATGCCTTATTGGAAACTAGCATAAACACAGTGCATTTTGATTTAATCTTATGGCAACATTTAGTTTTTAAACATTAAGTCAGATTGGAGGATGGGCGTGGGAGGGGGATTAGTTTCCCTCCAATCACTTTTGACTATTATAAAGGACATCAGCCCTTTCTATTTTCAATCAAATGAGCCCTTTTCGAAGTTCCTATGACAACTCCTTCAATACAAAGTGCCCTGGTCTAAACAACAACAACAAAAAAAATGATACATTATACCCACATTGATCTCTACTATAAAAATGTCAAGCCTTCCAATCACTTTCGATTATTAAAAAGGGCACTAGGCTTTTCGATTTCCAAACAAATGATCACTTTTTGAGTTTCTACAACAACGCTTTCTATAAACACCGTATATGCCCCCAGGGCAAAAATTACAACCCTTACCCTAAGGGCTGTGAGGGTGGTTGTCATCCTCTAAGATCTAATTTCCAAAACTTTCAACTATGGTTAACAAAATGGCTATCTAAAAATTTTGATTGGATGTGTTTTGGGAAATGGTGGGCATGGAAGGGGTGTTTGTTGCCTTCCAATAATTTTTGACTATTGAAAAGGGCACAAGCCACTCCAATCTCTAATTGAATGAGCCCTTTTCAAAGTTTCTACAACAACTTCTTTGATATGAAGTGCCCTGGTCTAAAGGAAAAAATAATAAATAATACATTGTGCCAACATCGTTCTTATATACCTCCAGGGCATAACTACAAAACCCTTTCCCTAAGGGTTGTGGGGGAGTAACCTCCTTAAAAAACATATTTTCTCTCTGGAAATCAGTTACTCTGAACAAAATGGCTACCTTAAAATTTTGATTGGATGTGTTTGGGGAAACAGTGGGCATGGAAGGGGTGTTAGCTGCCTTCCAATCACTTTCAACTATTAAAAAGGGCACTAGCTATTCCAATTTCAAATCAAATCAGCCTTTTTTGAAGTTTCTACGACAACTCCTTTGATATGAATTGCCCTGGTATGGAAAAAAAAATAATACATTGTGCCAACATTGTTCTTTACTTAGACAGATCGATTGCGCTGTTAGTGTTGGGCGATAATTTGATCTAACGATATATCGAAATATCGATATTTTTACTTTCGATACATCGATTTCGATATTTCTGATCAGTTTTTATTCAGATTAACTCTTGGCTTTGCAAAGTTAAAAAAAAATTGGGTACTTATCTGTTAGCCACTACACACTCGAGAATCTGAATCTATAAAATCATACAACAACTGGCTTATTGCTTTTTGTATATGGTTACAATTAGCTTCGATTCAGTGGAAAACTACATTGTAGCTATGTTTTAATAAATATTTAGTTGGTATTTTGGTTTATTTAGGTTAGGTTACTTATTGCATGCAGCCCCGCTATACTTAACCCCCACCCCACCATCCCCCTAGTGTGCAAATATACAGCCCAAATTATATATATGATTGATGATTTTATATGATGATTTTTTTTACATATGAAAAAAGATGATTGATATTGAATCTACACGGGCCAAAATTAATCCTTCTCTCCTTTGGCGTTTTCTGTCCTCTAAAAGTGATGAGTCTTTATCTGCATCTTCTATCCCTGATTCTGAATGGTACGCATATTATAGATTCAATATATATTATTATATTATTATTATTATATCCTATCTATTTCGCAAGCATAGCGGTTGTTTCTACCCCATACCTGTAGATCCAAATTCTCGAATGTGTACTGGCTGATAGAAAAATACCAACAATTATAATAAAAGTGTATTTTGCACAATTTTTTTAAACTTTGAATAATAGAAAATCAAGCAATAAAAACAAACTTTGATTACAAGACTGAATATCATAGAAATCTAGACTTGAAATTACTCAGGCTCAGGGTAAAGAAAGATGATCTACTGACTACTTCTTGCTTTTCAACTTAGCAACATTTCAATGTTTTTTCCCTGAGCATTTGTTCTACCTTTCAGTGATTAAATAAAAAAAAAAGAAAACAGGTTTTTTCAACTGAAAGTAAGGTTCAGCATTAAAACTTAAAACAGACAGAAATTATTCCGTATATGAGAGGGATGCCCTTCATATACTTTTTTTCTAGTATTTTTAAAACAAGCTTCTTATTCTAATTAAATAGCCCTTGTGTTTCAGGAGTTGTTTTTAAATAATTGGAACTCTTTAAAGGAAGGGGTAACTCCCCTTGCATATGGTAGGTTTTCTTTTTGTTTCAAGTTTCAATATGTCTCCCTAGTTTCCGTTAAAAAAAAAAATTTTTATTTAATTTTTGGTTGTTTTCATTTAATACCAGGAAATCATCACTACAAATTCGTCCCTGCTGAAAATTCCACCCAGATATTTTCTTGTGGACAATTTTGCCTAGAAATTTCTCTTACGCCTATTTTCATTTGAAAAAAAAAGACTTGTCTTTCATTTAATTTTTGATCTTTTTCAAATCATGCCGGAAAACTCCTTCAACAGGAAATTTTTCATTGAAATCCCATCCTCTGAATGGAAAGTTTCTTCCACGGAAAATCCTCTGATGAAGAATTTCTCCTGCAAAAAATTTCCACATGGAGAATATCTCCTGCAAAAAATTCCGCCACGAAGAATTGCTCCCACTGAAAATTTTCCCATGGAAAATTTCCCCCGTGGGAACTCCCTCCCTCCCACAAAAAAATCTCCCAGGCAATTTTAACCTCTCTGAAAATTTACCCCGGATAATATCCCCGGAACATCTCTAGATGTTCAATTGAATCGGCAAAGAGAAAGTAAAATAAATTTGATATAAGAGTTCTGGCAAATTCTCCCGTGTAATATTTCTCCTTATAAGTTCATCTTCGGAAACTTCCCAGCCCATGGAAAATTCTCCCCGTGGAAAATACTTCCAAATAACAGAAACTATATGTAAACAACAGACAAAATTCATAACTTATAGCCCTTCCCCCAGGTACTATGGGGAGATCATGACAATGTCCTTGGAACATCTCTACATCAAAAATTGAATTGGCAGAGAAACATTATGACGAATTTTGTATAGGAGTTATGACAAATTCTCTGCTGTAAAATTCCCCCTTGTTAGTTCAGCCCCAGAAACTTCCCTGCCCATGGGAAATTCTACCTGTGGAAAATCCCCCCACAGAAAATTCCCCCTCCCCTAAAAAGGCCTGTTTACTTACAAATAAAAAATACTATACATAAACAATAGGCAAATTCATAACTTAAAGCCCTTTCCTCAGGTTGCGGGAGTCAGGTTATCTCCAGAGGAACATTTTTTCGATCTTTCAACTATGGTGAACAAAATGAATATCTCAAAATTGGGATTGGCTGTTTTCAGGGAAAAAGGGCGTGGGAGGGGGGCTATTGGCTCTCCAATATCTTGGGTCACTTTAAAAGGGAACTAGAACTGTTATTTTCTTTTGAACAAGCACTTTCCCAACATTCTTGGGCCTTTGAATTGATGCAATCATGCTGGCAAAAGAAAGAGGAATAAATAAACATGCATCCGTGATTTTTATTCTGACAAAAAATACAAAATTCTACATTTACACTGACGGGAAGTTAAAATCTTTACAAGTAGGGTTCCATGATATGCTGAATCTGATGGTACACTTTTCTTTAAGATTCTTTGACTTTTTGGGGTTTCTCCCCTTTCCCAAAAATCACAAAAATTTTCTCAGGCTTGTATCTTTTGATGGGAACACTAAACTGAATGAATCCTATATATTTGGATTCAGCATAGAAAGCCAATTCTCTTTTATATGAGCAAGGCCTATCAGCTCAGAAGGCATTAATACAGCCAAGGTCTTTTGGAGGTTCTCAGCAACATTTGGAAGTCCTCCTGACTAAACTTATTTTGAGTTTGAGAACAGGCTATGCCAACTAATGGATACAGGTAAGTATGCTGTGTATCAGCATGTATGAGTCAATGGATTAAATACATCATTGTTCTTCTTCTCGCCCATTTCCCAAACAATTTTCTATGTTGGATCTTTTCTGCATGACGTTTACCAGTAGCAGAAAAGGCCAAAAATAGTCAAATATGTTCAAATATCGTTTTCGATATCGATATTTTTGTTTCGATATTCGATATCAATATTTGCTCTGATATATCAATATATCAATATCAATATTGAATATTGCCAAACACTATGTGCTGCCTATGATAACATCCTGAATTGCCTAATGCTCTTTTCATCTAAAAAATCAGAAAGAAAAATGAACAGAATTTTAAAGTGGAAGGTAGAATTTTTGTTTCAAGAAAAATTTCTTCTTCTCCTTCCTATGAACCGATATACATGGCAGGCCCATTTACTCTTAAGAAACAGATTAGCCGGGATGATGGTTGAAGCCTGAAGGTCAATATTGATAACCAAAAAAGAGAGAAAAAAAAATAAATGGCAGCATATTAGTGATGCTGCCACCAATAGAATCAGCAGCAGCATCAGCATGCTGATGCAAGCTCAGCGGCACGCTGCTGTTTTTTTTTTGGGGGGGTGCACCACGGACTTTTTGGTGTGGCTTTGGGGTCTACAATCAAGAATAGCAAAGATCAAATCAGCATTACCCAGTATCTATGAGATGCTGAATAAACAAGGGGTTTCTCACTCCAGGAACTATCTTTAAACTTTAGTTTTTTGGGGATTAGGGTGGGAAGGTACCTAGGTTAGGTTCTGTATTAAATATATGCTATGCTTCAACCCCACCCCCTAATGTTCAAATATATAGGCTAGCCAAAATTTGTTTTGAAACTATTACATTTTCATCACATTTTGTTTTATTTCATTAGCATTAACCAAACTTTACTTCTCATGCATTGCCTAGCTAACAGAACAGTACCAAACCTATATATTGACAGAGTATATAGGCCTACTTTACCTCTCTAATGTGCAAATATTTACCCAGAATTGCATTCTGAATCTAAATATAACCTTCATTTGCATCACAAATGAACTTTACCTCTACCCCCATGATGTGCAAATATATACCCTGATTTGGACATATTTAGGGATGGGGGTAAAGTTCATTTGTGATGCAAATGAAGGTTGTATTTAGATTCTGAATGCAATTATGGGTATATATTTGCACATTAGGGGGTGCATATTCTGTTAATATATAGGCTAGGTTCTAAGAAATTCATGAATTTCTTAGAAAAACAAGGAAAGAAGTGAAGATGAAGGTTCTTCCATTGCAAAATATATTAACTAGGCTTATTGTACATATTGTGAAGTAAGAAATCTTTTCTTAACATGCCTCCTTAGGTGGTGGAGTGCTTTTACATTTATACCCTTTAATTTTAGGCCTACAGGACATATCTTGGCCCTACCTCTTCTTCATCATCCGATTCCTTGTCTAGCCATTCCTCTTCTTCCTTTTTTGGTATAGAAACAACAGCAGGTGAAGGTTCTTCTTTGGATGCAACTGATGAATCTTTTTTAGGATCTTCTTTAGCTTCACCTGAACTAATCTCATCCTTCTTGGTTAATTTTGACTCATCAACATCATCATCTCTAACAATGTTCTCTATTTTTTCAGTCTCTTCTTTAATGTCAGGTACATCACTTTTTACATCAGCTGCTAGATTTAAAGCAGCTTCAATCACAGGATCACTGTCAGTTTTAGCATCTTGGTTAACATTCAAAATCTGGGATACTTCCAAGTCCAAATCTGAGCCATTGGAGTCACTCTGTACTGCAGGTACCATCACAGGAGACTCTGATGTACCAGATGGTGGCCCAGAGATTATTTCAATATCATTATTATCCTCTTCTATATCATTTACTGTGGTAGCCATTTGTGTAATTTTGAATTTAGCCTAGATTTTCTTGTTTTTAAACTTTACTTCTTATCAAAAGGTGTAGCGGCGACGAACGAAATTGGAATTGCCTTCTGTTTAATAGGTTTTTTTATCGACATAGATGACAATTTTTGATCCGACCACCAAACCTTGTTTCCTTTACTTACTTACAGACATAGCGGAAAGCTAATCAAAAAAGTAAAATGTGAAAAAACTACATTTTCAGTGGAAAAATGCAAGATGATTCATTAGCAAATTTAACTTTACAACTTCTATGAGATAAACATGATCTTATTAAATTAAGAACCATTCCTTATATTCCGCTGTTTTCCAACCTATCAAAAGTCAATTACATGAACAACTATTTCAACGGGTTTTTAAGGTAAAAAAAAAAGTTGCTGCCAAATGACTATCATCAATAGCCTGTAAAAAAAATGATATAAGGCAGCTAATGATACCTAATAGTGTCAATAAGCCATTCAGGGATAATATAGATTAACTCTAAGATTTGTATTTTATTCAATTCTAATGTTAAAGCCATCGATTGATTCGTTTATTTTTTTTTCTTATAAAAAAAAAACTCCCTTAAAATAATTATTCAGTTCCAAGAATGACAAAAAAACTTGAATGTTGAAAATTAATTTCAATTTAAAACATATTTTATTAAATATATTTCAAAGTAACTTCGGCTCGTACTCCTTACTCAACCATAACAATGAACATAAAATCCAGAATGCCCCCCATCCAACGGATAATTAGTGAACGGTTATCTAAAATTATCATTTTATTTTACTTATTCACTTTATGAGGTCGTTTTTATAGTATTTTTATTTTATCTCCAATTTTTTTCGTCGAGTCATTTGCAGAATTTTATTATCAGATGGCTCTATGAGTACTCTTGACTATTGCAAAGAAAATCAAGAACAAGATAAGATAATTTTTTTAATTTCTTGTTATCAATAAAAGAATAAAACAAGCTCTCTACAATAGTCCGTCACGGCCTCTAGAAATGAGGAGAGATACACACATTACAAGAACACTAGCCAAAAAAAAGAAAGAAATACAAACCCCGGAAAAAAAAATGACTAGTTATATTGCAAATTATATTGCAAATTGTATTGAATGTATTTCTAAAGTATTCAAAATTCATATCAAAACTAAGAAAAGCCTACATAATTCAAGCATCCACTGAAACAGATCGGATTCTTTTAATATAACTTTGCCTTTATGGTACCATATAGCTCATTTTTTACATTCATTTTCACTTGACTTTAGAAAATCGGTTCCAACTTTGTCCCCCCCCCCTTCCCCTATGATCTTGACGACGTTACGTCATTTGGTCTATTGATGCAACTTTCAGCTGTAATCTTGTTGCGAAATCGTATGCTTTGAAGAGAACATAAATCTCAAGGATACCCAATAACCTTGAATTTAACTGGAAACCTTGATTTAGCCAAGGTTAAACTCTGGTTTTAACCTTGGGTTAAAACCAGAAAGGTTTCTTTGACAGTTGTTATAAGGGCTTAAAATATATAAATATCATAAGGACTTAAAAATTAGAATATGTTAAAAATTAAAAAAAAATAATATATATAAATTAAAAAAATAGAATATCATAAGGGCTTAAAATATTTTTAACAGGTGCATTATTTTTTCCGATATCAGCACTAAAGTTTTTTACTATCTCTACTGTGATAGTTTTGGGATTAATCATTAAGCATTTCTACCAGCGCATGCCCCTAGCGCAAAAACTAAACTTACCCCGACTTAACTCGGACTCGATTAAGACTCATTAAACTCTAAGGAACTCTCAAGTGCCTTCTGCCAAATTTTCTGCCAAGGAATATACAGCCTGGCTCGCACTGCGTGAAATTAAATGATCAGGGATGTCCAATTTATCAAGAGATATACGTTGAAACTGCATTCCTAATAATTTATATCTTTCCTTCCTTTGTGAATTATGTGGGTTATCATTGCTTTCAATTAGTACTCTTCAGAACTTTTTTCTTTTCCTTTCTATTTTCATCCCTCCGCTTATCCTCATTAAAAAAGAAGAAGAAATGTGATTTCTCAAGCGTGTTTTTTGATTCGATAATGTACGGTTTTCTTTGTATTGTTTCTTTTTTCTTACTCTTCTTCTTCTTTCCCTGTTAAAATGTGACAAGTAAAATATGACAGCTACTGACGAGTTATCATATATGGGGCAATTAAGAGTTATTACGTTGCAGTGTATTTTGCGGCGAGATTTAGTCAAACCACCCATGGCTATGAATGGTAAGTAAAGATTCACCCACAATAATTGCCACCAAAACTTCAAAGGAAAAGCTTGATAACGAAATATAGATTTTAAAAATTTAACTTTTAACGTTGATTCTGAATATGTGGCTTTTTAAGACTTTAGTTCCACCTTTTAATGTTTGTTACCGTAAGGATATATATGTAATTTTGGAAAACAATGAAACACCCCAAAAGAAGGCGTGGTCTTGATGAAAAGTAAACATTTATTTTCATTATATTAGGATAACCAAAGATTGCAGTCCCTTTTTTAAATAAACACTGAGTTCTATATTTTCCTTGTGACGAGTATTGTTTTCTTGTTGCTCAGCTTTGTGTGTGAAGGTCTGCTTGCTCTAACCACATTATTGATTCTGGAGATGAAAAGCAGAAATCTTTGCGCTAAAATTTATATGTTTTACGTAAGGTACTTTAGATTAGGTAATATAATTTGTAGTACCCTTTAATGATCTTGAATATAGATACTATTTAATTTTCTGGTTTAGGTGTGGCAATGAGAGGATGCCCTCTTTTTATTGGGGAAGAAATTGGAATGAAACGGAGAAGATGAAGTTTATTTAAACAGCTCTAAACAAAGCAGGTGAATAGAAAGAACCTTTTCTCTGACCGCATTGGTTCTCTGATTTTACATTGGTTGTACATGACATACGATGAAACGACGAAAAAACGAAAAAAAAAAAACAAGATAAAAAGGAGTAATTTTCAGTCAGTGAATGTAACAAGAGAAAACACAAAAGAAAAATATTTTTGTTACTTCTGTTTACTTAACTCCAAATGGTTGGTGTTTTTTTTCCTTTTTCACTGAGGACGGCTTGGCGGAGATCTTTGATCAGGTGTATGGTTAACTTTATGTTGTATGCACTTGCTGAAAATTACCCTCGCCTTTCTTTTTTTTTTATCTCGATTGTTTTTCTTTGTTTCGTCGGTGTTTTATCGTATGAGCGATGAGTTTCTCCGTCGGTGGACGGGTTATGTAATGTAAAAGTGATGTACCGCTGGCTAAAAAATAAAATGAAAAAGAAATTAGCCTGGTTATACAAAAGCCGAAGAAATCGAGGATAGTCCCTAATGGGTCAGTTAATGACTTCTAATATGTCGTCCGAAGTTAACTTTTTGATTTTTTAGCTCAGAAAGTAATTATTGCACCGTCATTTTCCTTATAACCTATTAATATCAAACTTCAAACATTTTTATGATCCTGTAATGTGTGAAATTATGTAACTTTTATGTAACTTTCCCTTCAAAAACGTAATTCATTGGAATACATTACTCACCAAATTAAAAATTTATTTAATTAATCATCCCCAAAAACGCTACTGGACAAAACTGATTTTTTTGCTAAAGGGTTGAAACCGATGATTCATCTTTTTTACGCCGTATTCGAAAATACAAATTGAATTTCTTCATCACCCTTAATTTTGTGCAATCACTTAGAGAATTTACATATAGTTTGTGCTAATAAATTTTTATATTACAGATATTTTAATGGTTTTCAAGTTCAGTAGAGTGAATTTTCAAATACAGTTTAAGTTACAAAAAAGTGACTCGATTTTACAAAGCCTCCATTCTTCTTGCGCAATAGCTTTTTCAGGATTGTCTTTTGACAAAACTTGTGTGTCAAACTTTTCTCCAACAAAAGTTCTAAAAATCACGCGTAAAAACCTATAGGAACTAGGAGGAAACCGATCCAAATTTGTACTCTTTAGACAAAATCGCATTAGAAAAATTTCCTGGACTGCTCAAATTTATTTTTACAAAGAAGAAAAATCTCTCTTGACAATGCTCCAAATTATTCTTAAAAAATAGCAGGAAAAACTATGGGTATTCTCTAACACTCCACGGTATAGCCCTGATCTCATTCCCTCTTATTAGTACGATTTCTATTTTCAAAGCTTATTCAGTGTTTAGAAGAGATACGTTTTCAATCAATAGAAGAGACAAAAATAAGTCAAAACTTGGTATACGAGATCTTTCTGAAATTTCAACATAACATTAAAATTGATAATGATAAAAAGAAGGTTCAAATGTTAAGGCTATTTCAAAATTTAACCAAAAAAGTGTGAACTAATTCTAAAGAAAATTTAGAAAAAGATAATAATCAGAAACCTATCAATTTAGTTTCAGTTAGGTTCTATGGGGATGTTTAGTTTTATATTTAACCAATAATACCTCTCCTATTATGGATGGAGAGTATTTGAAATCCCCAGACAAAGAATATAAAAGTTCTGGAAACAGACGTAGAGGTAAGGACTTGGTTACAACTCTGTTCCAATCCCAAGAAAGTGTATAACTTAAAAGTTTCTGTTCTTTTTCTATTCTGTACAAAGACTATTTAAATACCACCGTAGCATCAAAAACCTGTTGTAAACGAACAGAGAGGTAGAGAGATAGAGATGATAGATAAGTAGGTCTTGAAACTTCCGTTCCAATTCCACTAATGTGTCCAATATCCACCTCTCTGCCCTTCTTCTATAGTTTGCAAAGACTATTTAACTGATAATAGTACTAGCAACTTACTTCAGGATAGGCAAATATGCTTCTATTCTCTCCTTTGACCCCTCCTCGCCCCATTTGAAGAGAGCTATAAAGTAAAAACATTACGAAAAGAAGCAAAAACGTAGTGGGTCTGTTTTGTTTGTTTTCTAATTTTGAAAATATAAATGCAGCCTGTACATCTTAATGTTATCTTTGTAGATGAAACACTGTATTCTTTAAGCTAACGTTATTAACACAATATTAAAATATGGTCTTAAAACGTTGTCTATGATAGTAGGTTTCCTAAAAATCTTTCAAGTCTAAATGTCTCTTAGAAATAAATGAATTAAAAAAAAAGAAAAGTCTAACAGAATACTTTAACCTTATGAAAAACATCGTTTTTTTTGATAAGTTGAATAAAGCCTAGCGTTAATAGTTCAGCTTTTATTAAAATTAATTAAAAACACTTTTTCCACAAAATAAGTTCTCAAAAAAAAGTAAAAACCTCCATGAAACCAAAAATGAAAAAAAAATAGAATCAAATAATCTACCAAGCATACAACTACCACAAATCAGTATCAATAAGTAAATGAAACCCAAAACGAACCGGAATTAAAATAAATAACAGAGTCAAACTCGAAACGAGCAGACATTAATATGAGTAAGGCTCTAAAACTCTATGCTTTCTAAAATCCAGAATATAATTTGTACTTTACTGAAAAAAATTCAAATGAATTTACAGAAAAATTGTGCAATGTCAGTTTAATATACTAATGCTGATATTTATTCCGTTAAATCTTAATTAATTTTTGATTTCTTAAAGTTATAAAAATGAAAAGGTTTCAAATAATTTTTTTTCAGTAAAGTACAAATTATATTCTGGCTATGTTTGGGGAAATGATGGGAGTGGGGGGCATTCACCCTCCGATCGCTTTTGACTATTAATAAAGGTACTAGGCCTTTCAATTCCCAATAAAATGAACCCTTTTTGAAGTTTCTACGACAACGCATTCTATAAAAACCTTATATGCCCCAGGGGCATAACTTAAACTTTTGCCCTGGGGGCTGTGAGGGGTGTTTGTCATCCTCAGAAACATAATTTCAGGACCTTACAAAATGGCTATCTCAAAATTTTGATTGAATTTGTTCGGGGAAATGGTTGGGGTGAAAGGGGGGTTAGTTGCCTTCCAATCACTTTCGACTATTAAAGGGAACACTTGCCCTTTAATCCCTTCCAACTACGTTGAACAAAATGGCTATCTCAAAATTTGATTGAATGTGTTCGGGGAAATGGTGGGGGTGAAAGGGGGGTTAGTTGCCCTTCAATCACTTTCTACTATTACAAAGGGCACTAATCCTTTCAATTTCTAATCAGGTGTGGTGGTGGGTGTGGTGGGTTTGTCATCCTCAAAGACAAAATTTCCTGAACTTCAAACTAAGTCGAACAAAATTGCTATCTCAAAATTTTGATTGGGTGTGTTTGGGGAAATGGTGGGCATGAGAGGGGGGTTAGTGGCCCTCCAAATACTTTCGACTATTAAAAAGGGCACTAGCCCTTTGAATTTCCAATTGAATGGTCCCTTTTTGAAGTTTCTACGACAGTGCTTTCTATAAAAACCTTATATGCCCGGGGCATAACTTACAACCCTTACCCTGAGGGCTATGGGGGGAGTGTTCTCCTCAAAGACATAATTTCCAGATCTTTCAACTGCGTTAAACAAAATGGCTATCTCAAAATTTTGATTGGATGTGTTTGGGGAAATAGTGGGCGTGGAAGGGGTGTTAGTTGCCTTCCAATTACTTTCGGCTATTAAAAAGGACACAAGCCCTTCCAATTTGCAGTCGAATGAGCCCTTTTCAAAGTTTCTACGACAACTCCATCGATACGAAGTGCCCTGGTCTAAAACAAACCAAAAAACAAACAAAATATAAATAACACAATGTGCCAACATCGTTCTTTACTTAGGCAGCGCTATTGCGCTGCCTATGATCGTCTTCGATTTCAGAGTCTAAAAACGTAGACAGTAAAGATTTTAGATTCATTACTTAATTATTAGAACCATTACTTAAAACTTATCTCGAAAATAGCAACATAAGAATCGCAACATAAGAATAGCAACATAAGATCACATTTTCTATCTAGAATCTCTGTATTAAAGAGCGCAGATATATTAGTACTTGTTTCAAGTAAAGCTTCAACCTTGTTTTTCCAAAATCCAAACTGCATCATTTTGGGTATGTAGGGTATCTTTTGGGTATCTTTGGGTACGTAGTGGGTAGTACAAGCATTTTTCCAACGCCTAGTGGGCTGGAGTTTTTTGCTAAAGAACTCCTTAGCAACTATCCCTAGAACATTTTCATAGGTATTTACGCGAGGTTAAAAACTTTTATTGCGGTATTATGCACTATGAATGAAATTGACATGTTTAATCGTATTTAACTATATGTATATTGTATATATTTACTATATTTAACTATATATGTTAACTATATGTGTATTTTTGTGAGTGCTGGAATTGCTTAGGAATAACCACGTTCAGAACTCGGAATCGTAATTTAAGCTTGTTTAGGAAGTGTTTAACATCATATTTTGTAATTTCAAGTGTTAAAAGTTTAATATTATTTATACTTTTACCATTTTGATATTTTCAAACTATATAGGTGAGTGTTTTCATTTATAGCGGATTTACCTTAGAGACTTGGGGTTGGCAGCTTCCCTTGCATATAAAATTACAACTGCTTGTTTGAAGTTTCAAAGTCACTGTTTGCTTTCATTTGAAATTATTTCTGAACTTGAAATTAGGTATAAGATAAATATAAACAACAAAAACAAGAAGAACAATAGGGAGTTCTTTTTTTTTATAAGACAGTGAAGAAAATTTGAATGAATATTAAAAAAAAAAATCCCTATTGTTCTACTTATATTTTGTTGTTTATGATGGAAAAGTAGTGTGGTCTTCGTCGTTAAGATAAATATATAAAACAGTGAAATTTTCTGAGCTTTGAGGGCCCAAATTCTACCCTTCCTTATCTATTTGCTTCTACGTACTTGCCTCGTCTTACCAAACAAACAGTCAGAATATATTATAAAAACGGTAATTAACGTGGAATTTTTATATTTTTACTGGCGTTTTAAGTAGGCCAAAGGATACTGCCAAACTGAAGGATGTTCTTCGGAGTTATAGAAAAAGATCTATAATTTGGACCTCCCCAACCCTAATATAGGGGGTATGAGATTTTCAAAAAAAACAAGGAAAGGTTCAACACTTAGCTATGAATCACTGGAGCATCCAGTAATAAGCTCCCATGCAATGGCATATTCCCTTCCTAAGCCTACGTTGAAAATCATATAACAAACTATACGCATTGTAAATCATGGATACACCTTGTTAAGAGGACAACCCGTCATGGAAAACTTTACAGAGTATGTTATTAAGCAAGGGAAGGGGCTATGTATAAGCGATGCTTTGCTGGTACATCTTCGGAACAATTTGGTGATGACGAAAATGACGGTTACAAGTAACGAAAACGACGATGATACTGGTTACTTTGAAAACCATAAACAAATAATGATCTTGTGAATTTGACGACGAGCCGACGTTGCTCTTTCGTGGTTTCTACCTTCCTCAAGAATAAAATAAGCTGGCAAACGTTGGATCCAAGTCGGTCTATTTTTACAATAAAGATTAAGGATACTGTCGACACATAACTGGAAGGCAGAGCCATATCTTTTGGATTAGAATATTTTGCCAGAAAATCTCGAAGGTGCATACACGTGCTGCGTATCGAATTGCGTTATTTTTCATTAGGGACCATTGTTTCCGAATTCGATCAAGGAAAAAATAAATTAAATGGCAGTTTTTTCTACCTTTGAACTAAAATAAATTAATACTATCACCCTAGTTTTTGTTATATTGAAGCTAGGTAAAAATATTTTGGAAAAGATATTATTGCCATGCTATTTTCCTTTCTTTCTAAGCCAAAATTTATCTTTATCACGCGTTCAATTGATGAACACTTTGAATTTATATGTCAAACAGAGTGCTGAATTCATAAACCTAGAATTAAATTTGAATTTTTAAAAAATAATTTTTCCTTTCGATTCTTGTAAAATTCTCTAAGATACAAACAACAAATGAGAAGACCGATACCAAAAATTAGTATCGTTTTATTATACCAATTTTAATTTGTCTATGAATCGAATATTTTTCTATTAAAATAAAAAAAGAATATAAACTTGTTTTTTTCATGAATGCGTTTGCTCTGATATGGATCACTTCCATTTTTTCAAATGATTTAAGGTCTGAATCTGATGACAGTAACTCGAATTAAATGAAAATTATTACAATCTTTAGAATGGGCTAAATGTATGGTTCTTTCCATAGCATGTTCTTTGGAATCTGGGCCAGTGCTCTTTGAGATACAAAACTGGAATAGTTTACCAATTTTCGGATCCAAAGGCTTCTAAGGCCAGGATACCAGCTTGATAATTCCAGTACATCGGGGAATTCTATGAATAGAGTAGATTCCATGGTAGTGTCACCCTGAATGTAAAGAGCTCAATGTGCTCCATTTCGTACCTAATATACTAAATTGTGATGTGAAACTCCAAGAGTGCCAGTTCGTCGCGATTGTATGCTACTACATTATGACATCAATTTTTTTTGCAGTCAAGTTTAAGTTTTATGAGATACATATCAAATCAAAAAATAAATTACACCAAATAACAATACTCAGTCCATTCCTGGACGCCGAGATCCTCAACGCTGCCATTTAAACATAATATGGAGCATGGTCACTGTTCCTTTTCTCAGAAATAACTTTACCTCTCATTTATTCCAACATAACTACCAATTATCGTCCTGTCCTTTGCCTCAGGAAAAACCGCCTCACCATCATATCAAAATAAAATTTTAAATTTATTTTTATTTATTTATATTTAATACATTATATAATTTTTTTTTACCAATACTTAACTAATCTTTTCTAATGCTAATAAATGATTTTTTACTCTTCTTTTAAATGACGCGAGGGAGCTCCTATCTCTCAGTTCTTCTGGGAACAGTTTCCACGACCTTGAAGAAGTTATATCCAGAGCAAAATCCGATCCTACTGTCAGGGTGAAGGGCATTCGCATTTTTGATGATGATCGGGTATTTACATTATGCTAGTCTGAAACTGGTCGAAATAAGGTTTTAAATTTTTATTGGGGGTCATCAGCTAGATATATAAAAAAATAAGATACTGTCCATTTTTTCCAATTAATTTCAAAGATCGCTTATGAATCAAATTGAGCTTCTGCAGGTGAGATTTAAAAGCCAATTGCCAGATCATTGCCCAGTACTGTAAATTGAGTTTGATCAAAGCGTTGTATAGCAGGATCAGACGGACCCATATGTGGCTGTCGCAGACTGTAAAGGTATTTTCCTCTGATGGTTTTGAACTTTCAAATGCGTGTCGCCTAGGAGTAAAAGCTGAATACGAAATATTAAGCGTTTTGGAGTCCCTCCGCACTCCTAACCGGTGCAGTAATTGTCAGTCACCCGTTGAAAGACGAAGTGTACCGCTGTTCTTGTTGCAGTGGTGCCCATTTGTCGACGAAAGATTCCCCATTCTTGAATGAGCCTAAGCGTGTGCTGTGTGATGTAGTTCATGTGGCGGTCAGTTTGAAATGCCGTTATGTCCGTAATATCCTAGCTAAGTGTTCAAGTAAAAAGAAATGAAGGAAGTCGTCATTTTTTGGTTTATTTTAAATGGCACTAAGGTTAATGATTATCTGATAAATTAGAAACTTGGCAGTTTCAGCATCCTGTTAATGGTACAAGCTTACTGGAATTAGTAGGCTGCTATCCTGACTTAAAATTCTTAGGGTCCCGAAATTAGCAAACTATAACCTCCGTTTTAGGTCCAAAGCGACACTGGCCGGGGTTCCAAAAGTCTAATTTTAGAGTAAACTGTACATTTAACTCATTCTACAGATTGTGCTAATTTTTTGTTTCATTCGATAAACTGTTTTCAGATTCAGACTCTAAATCATTTGGAAAAATGGAAATTACTCGTAGTCCAAAAAACAGCGACGCATACATAAAAAAACAAATTTATATCCCTTATTTTTTTAAAATAAAAAAAACATTCTAATTACGAAATAATTAAAGACTGATAATAAAAAAAAATGGTGTTGGTCTACTCATTTGTTTTATGTTCCATACAAAATGTTACAAGAATAGAAAGGAACATTTATTTTCAAAAAGTCGAACTTAATTTAGGTCATTTTATTTAGCTATTTCGCAAGTCTAATCGAAACATGTCTTGCTTTGTGGATTCAAATCAACGTTTGACAGACAAATTTATAGTCTACATCAATTAAACGCGTGATATAATTTCTTTTTGACTTAAAAAGCAACAAAAAGAAGCATAATAAAAGTATCTCCCCGTAAAAGTCAAATCAAAACAAGTCTTGTATTTCTCGGTGGATGTCTCATTTCCGCAGCCATTCGTAGGGTTGCTGGTACCCGGAAAAAATTAATTACAGTGCCCTCCTCCCGGCTCAAATATAAGCAAAAAAGCTGAATTAAAGAGAAAAAATTGATCAAAGTGGGCACCCCCACGTGGCTTCCCCCAACTGTGGCGCCCAGTGCATCTGTGCCGGTTCCTCCCCACCTTTTGAGCGGTTGTGGTTTTCACCAAAGATGGTATTCAAGGTTTTCCGAGCTTGCTTATTACAAATTTGGGAGTAAGGTCAATTTACGTGTGTTGCGTCAATTAAACATCCTATATTAAGATTTTTCCCCCTTGAAACTTGTTCAGTGTTTTTTAACCTTGTTTTCATTTAAGTAAAAATAATGCCGCAAGGTATTCAGATAAAAACTCTCTGAAATGGCTACTAGGGTTGCGGTAGACGACCGAGGTTTTGGGTTGAAAGATGAAACAGCCGATCTGCCCAGGTGAGAGAAAAGTTTTGAAAAAAATTCTTTGAATACAGGCTATGCTTTTAACACCGAAAAGGTAAGATAACAGGACAATTCTGAGATACTAAACAATCAGGAATCAAACAGTTCGCGGTAACGAACTGTTAGTAAGGAGCGAACCGGCTCAATATAAACCGAAACTCTAAAAAACAAAATTTGGATACCAATAGACACATCAAAAGAATCAGATTTTTATGCTGATTTCAAATATATACGTTTCATCAAGTTTAGTTTACCTATCAAAAGTTACGTGCCTGAGAAAATTTGCCTTATTTTGGAGAAAAGGGGAAAACAGCCCCTAAAAGTTATAGCACTTTAATGAAACTCACACCATCAGCTTCAGCGTATCAGAGAACCCTACTATAGAAGCTTCAAGCTCCTATCTGCAAAAATGTGGAATTTTGTATTTTTTGAAAAAAGAAAGATCACGGATGCGTTTTTTTCCCAAGGGGTGATCGTATCGATTCAGTAGTCCTAGAATATCGTGAGAGGGCTCATTCGAATGGAAATTAGAAGTTCTAGTGCCCTTGTTAAAAATTGGAGGGCAACTGTGCCCCCTCCCACGGTAATTTTTCTCCCGAAGTCACCAAATCAAAATTTTGAGATAGCCATTTTGTTCAGCATAGTCGAGAATCTAATAAATATGTCTTTGAGGATGACTTAATCCCAAACATTTCATGGGGGAAGGGCTGCAAGTCATGAACTTTGCCCAATGTTTACACACAGTATTGGTTATTGGGAAGTATACAGACGTTTTCAGGGGCGATTTTTTTCTGGTGGTGGGGGTGGGTTCGGAGTAGGGGGTTGAGGGGGAGGATCTTTCCACGGAGGCTTTTTTCTTGGGGGGAGGGACTTTTCTATGAAGGGGGCGCCAGTTTCTCAGGCATTATTTAAAAACCGATCAGAAATTAAATGAAAAAAAAGTTTTTTTTCAACAGAAAGTAGGGAGCAACATTAAAACTTAAAATGAATATAAATTATTACGCATATAAGGGGAAGCGCCCCCATGTCAATATCTTGCTCTTTACGATAAAGTTTGTTTTGGTACTTTCAAAAGTGCTATCTATTCTAATTAACCGGCCTTTGTGATTCCGAAGTTTGTGATTCGAACAAAATTCGAACTTTAGCATTAAGGGTGAGGTATAGACTAAGGGGCGAACTCCTTAATATAAGTAATACAGTAAAACAATAAAAAACTTTAGCGTAAAGAGCGAGGCGTTGAGGAGGGGACAGCCCCTTTCATATACGGAATAATTTCTGTTCGTTTTTAGTTTTAATGTCACTCCTTACTTTCAGTTAAAAAATCAGGTTTTTTTATATTTAATTTCTGTATGTTTTTGAATTAATGCAGTTTTGGTTTTGGCTCACCGTACATGAATAATTAGAACGAAATTACTTTCTTTCAGTTGAAAAAACAATAAAAAACTTTAGCGTAAAGAGCGAGGCGTTGAGGAGGGGACAGCCCTTTTCATATACGGACTAATTTCTGTTCGTTTTAGTTTTAAGATCGCTCCTTACTTTCGGTTAAAAAAAACTTGTTTTTTTTTTAGTTTATCAAGCAAAGAATGAGAGAAGCTATGTACAATGAAGGAAAGGAATTTGTTTATTTTAATAGCAGTATCTTGAGCAAGGGCGGATCCAGGATTTTTGTTCGGGGGGATTTATTTCTGGGGGTTTTAGGATTTATTAATAAAAACACATAAAAATTTGTTTATTTGCGTTTTGTTACGTTTTTACGAGTCGGAAAAATTTTTGGGGTGCGGCTTCAAATCCGGTAGCCCCCCCCCCCTGGATACGGTCTTGATTTTAAGGCTACTCTTGGCAGGGATAGATTCGGAATTTAAGTTGAGATGGTGGCACCAATAAAATTTGAAACTTCAATCAAGTTTTGGAAATTGATGATTTTAATTTAGTTTTAAGGAGATACAACCGTGATTCATTTCCGATCTATAATCCGAATAATATAAATTAGAATTACAAACTGGCACATTACAAATTGAACAGTAGAGAAAGTGTGATTAAAGCTGGAGGAATATCCCATCAATAAATACAAGTGACACACCCACCTAAGAGTATAGGGAGGGCAAATATACTGCTAGATCTTTTTCGACGGAGAAAGGATTCTGGATCCAGAAGGTACAATAGCCCAGCTCGCACTGTTGGCAATCCCTAACGTGAAAGATGTAAGAAAAGAGACAGAGAAAAAAAAAAAAAAACAGTTGCCATTCTTTGGCGTATGTGAGATCTGCACTTTCTGGGAGAGCAATAAGGGGGACAACTGCAGGGAAAGGGTCGTGGTTGTTTTCATTTATCTATAAAACTTAGTAGTTTGAAATGATTTTCGAATGTGCATGTGGCTCTGATAGGTCTTTTATATGAAAGCAATGTACAATTAATGATTATGATGAGTTGAATGTGGCGGACCATTCTTGCCTTTTTTATTGTTTCTTAACTAATGAGTATATCTTGGAAAGGATGTAAAAAAGGGGGATTTTTTAACACGAGCTTTAATGCAATGTTTTAAAATACATTTCAAACTTTTAAACTGCTCTGAATGACAAAATATGCAAAGTACAAGAGTCTATAGCCTAGATTTATAAAGAGCTCTTATATTTGAAATTTTAGGGATTGATTGCTTTGAAGAATTTGTTGGAAGAATTAAGGATAAAGTTACATGTTGGGCTCCTTTCGACTCAAAAATTAAATAAGTATCTCACTATCCTTTTCATTTGGGGAGTTCTGTTGGTTACCATACTGCACCGATGTGTCAGTTTTGATTGTTAATACTTTTAGGTTTTCTAAGGTTAGTAATATCTCTAGCTTCCACAGAAATTGGGTTACATTTGTGGACATCATCAACACTTTTGCGAATGATAAAATTAGAATCACCGATGGTGGCTATATAAAGACAGAAGGGCGGGATGGAAGAGGAGTGTCTTCAATATCTCCAACCTATGTTGGAGATATTGAGGTGTTTAATTGAGCAGTAGAATCCAATATGTATGGTAATTTTCGTGTTAGAAATAACAGTAGAGATGTATAAGTAAGATATATAAGTAAGATATATAAGTAATACCCATGCCACATTATAGTCACACTTGTCGATAAAATCAAAATTACGCACGACTACAGCACCAATTACGTTTGCCGTTCGTAATTTCTCGAGTTGAACATTGTTCAACTTTAAAACATAAATTGACTGACCAATCAGAGTCAAGGTTTAAGGCATAATTTTTAAAACTAGAAAAGATGAAAAATTAGAACAGCGGTTTTTCTATCTGGGAGAGGAATTTCTTGTAATTTTAATTTTTAGCTTTTTAAATACAAGTGTGACGCTAAAATCAATATTGCCTTGCCATTCATGATATTTGGCTTTCTTTATCGATAGATGTGACTATGATGTGGTACGGGCATAATATAAGTAGAAATGTTTTTTAGGCCAATAGTTGAGAATATTTTGGAGGGCAGAGGTGTGCGGTAGTGGAGTCGTGTACTTCAAGAACGGTTCTATTCAGCAAGGAGGCTGCAAATAGTAGGACAGCAAAGTTATCAGGAGGATCCAAGCTGACCCTCCTATGCGTGTTTTGAACAGAAATGAGGAATTCTTATTGTTTATACGTTTTAGAAATAAGGCAAGAAATAAGGTATGGATTCGGTTTAAGATCAGAGAATATGGGCTGAAAAAGTAATAGGACGCAGGTAGAAAGGGCTTTCAGAAAAAAAAATCCATTATACGATACGAACATGGGTCAACTGTTCAAGAGTTTGGTAGGAGACATTATTTAAATCTGAGTTTGTGTCACAAACTGATAGCCCTTTCTAGCCCTTTCTATCAGCCCTTTCTATCTATCACTTTTTCTGTCAGCTCCTCTTTTGCAATGGATGTCTTAAATTGGTTTATTTGTTAGTATTTGACTTCCAAATTCTGTTTAATTCAATTATCGCTATTACTTGAAAGACCTAATGAGTTTTGACACAACCTTACAATATACATCATAAATACTATTTATATCTTCGACTTTCAATCCTAATTAGCTTTAGTAACCGACCTGTATATGCGTTTGTTCTTACATGCCGAGATTATGGCCTATTTGGACAACAACCAATGTTTTATCATGAGAAATATTTTCTTAATGCTTGCTAGCGCATTTCTTACACCTGATCGTACATCACTTGTTACCTCATATCTGGAACAGGAATTCCACCCTCGCTGGAATTTTCCCTAGGTCTATTTAAAGACGGTTGATTGAAAGACAGGTGATTCGCTTCCGAAAGCTTCAGGTATTTGACTTAAATGATCTTTGATTTGATGAAAAGGTCTGTTCGCATATATTGTATTATTTTGTGTTAGTTGTTGTTTTTTTGCCATGGCCCAAAGTGGCTTTTGTTGCAATAAATATCTATACCTATCTATGCAATTGGACCCCGGCGCCACACCGATGAGAGAAGACCGACGGTGGCGTGGCCAAAAACAGCGCGCCGCGCCGCCGGTAAGGTGTCGGTGGCGCGCCGCCGGTAAGATGTCGCGGCGCGCCGCCAGTGCGATCAATGTTGACCGCAAACATTAATGTTTTCATCAGTCTTTCTGAAATCACAGCTTAAATTTACAACAGATTAATGAGTTTAAAAATTCACAAGTCGCGGGCTGGAAACTGGTCTTCTTCGGTATTCATCAAGAGAATTAGAAATCTGGTAGAAACGAAATGGCTGTGGCGTTTCAGAACTCTTGCATAATACGAGTAGTTGAAATATCTATTAGCTATGTATTCTTAACATAAATAATCACCAAAATAGTAGTTTTTTTTTTCATCGAGAATTACTGCATACAAAACTTCAAATACCGTATCACAAAATTCGTCAGTTATCTGTGTAAAAAATATGAATGAAAGTTTGAACTTAGAAGATTAATTTTTTCAGAATACCCTTTGCCTATATCTGTTTTGTCACCTTTAAAACTGTTGAAATGGGTGACTTTGATATTGATTGTTTTTTTTTTTGCTCTTTTGGATTCCTAAAAAGCCTTCTTGTATTTAAAACTGTTTTTTAATAATAATTTTAAAAAACTGCATTTTAAATTTTTTTTTGGCTTCTTTATAGAATGTATGTCATGTAGGCTAAGGCTGAACTCCTACTTTTTTATTGCTTTTGGCTGCTCTTTTGGGTATTATTAATTTTTTCTTTTGGGGATTCATTCCAAATTATAAACTCGTAAATACCTAATATCAGTCAAATTATAAACTGCATCTAAAAGGGTTAAATTTAGCAAATTAAAAAACGCATGATAAACGCTTCACATGAGAACACTTTGGTTACAATGAAACAAAAAATCTTTTATGGTTTATTCGGTACGAAGAAAAATTAAGTGCCAGCTGTTACGTTGCTTAAAAATTAAAAGCTCATCCGTTTTAAATGTAATTAATTGAAATACTATGCAGACTGAAGTAGCTCCAGTAAGAAGTTGAGATTTTTCTTCCTAGTTCGTCATTTTTAACCCAAACAAAATGTTAGGAGACTTAGTATCAGTTAATGAGTTTAAGCTTTTATTTCCAAATGCTCATAAAAATTACCAAATTTAAGAAAGCCGCAACAATATGTCACTTGTGGTCAAAATACTCAAAGACTCCTCTTTGATCCCATTCCAGGCTCAAAGCTTCTGCTATGGTCATATCCATGGAAATCTCCAAAGTGTTTCTTTTTAAAATAGCTTTCAAGCGTAGTTAGGGGTATTTAGCCTTTTTTGATTTTCTTCAAAGCTTTGAAGAAAGTTTTATAATATTCCGATTGTTACATTTGTTATATTTGTGCATACTTTTGGTCATCATTTGTTGGGCGATCGAAATTTTTAAACCACTGTAGATACGTAAGAATGTTGCAACGTCTAGCACCCTTAGGTCGCAAGAATGTCAAAGACTCCTCCTTGAACCTCCCAAATTGAAAGCTTTTATTATGACCTGACCTTTTAATGTAACTTGGGCACTGGACCAAGGGCGCTATTGTCACTCGTGCGCAACGTTAGGTGGGGATGTCGATATCTCTTTCGTCACACCAGTAGTAATCAACATTATACTTTGCTGGCGCCCCTGTACCAAACAGGTTTTTCTGGTAGGTATTCTACCAGTCCTATTCTACAGGGCATTACACTCTTTCAAAGAGGAACGAGTATAACTTGATTGGTGATACAGGTTTTTTTTTGTGTTTAGCATTTGCAAAAAAGGGGTAATTAGTGATTGGAAAATTTTTTAATGCTTTTACAATCGGAGATGTTTGATTAACCTTTGCAAAAAAAGGGGTAATGGGATTTGCGAATTGGAGGAGATGCCATGATTATGTACTGCATACTACACAAGTGATGTTTTGGAGAGCATTGTCAATTTAACGAGAAATGACTGAAAAGTGTTTTGAGGGAGATGGGTTGCATGGAGGGTTGAGTTGCATAAGAGTTCAGTTAAAGAGGGTACAGTTACACGGAGGTTTAGTTAAATGGGGTCGAGTTGCATGAGGGTTCAGTAGCACGAGGGTTCAGTTGCATGGGGGTTCAGTTGTACAGGGTTTCAGTTAAAGAATACCTCCTCGACATTAAACCTAAGGAAATTTATGTATTTGGAATAAGCGTGTAAAGCCAATCATTTTCATGCATCTATAATTATTAAAATTCAGTTTTTAGAGTTATGTTTACTTTCGGACGAGTTGCACTTTACTTTCACCTTGTTTCCCCAAAAACTTTTTAAAATTAGGGGTTTTTTTGTAGTTTTTTTCGTTTTTGCTTTATTGTTCAACTTTATAGGAATTCTGAAACAGGATGGTCGCTGAAATTTATCAATGACTAAATATTTTTTTTTTTCTTATAAAATGCTTAATGTTCTCAAGGTTTTAGATTTTGATGGATAACATTAAACCTAAAGAAATTTATGTATTTCGAATCAGCGTATAAAGCCAATCATTTTCATGTATCTATAATTATTAAAATTCTGTTTTTAGAGTTATGGTTACTTTCGGACGAGTTGCACTTTACTTTCACTTGTTTCCCAAAAACTGTTTAAAATTAGGTTTTTTTTTGTAGTTGTTTTCGTTTTTGCTTTATTGTTCGACTTGATAGGAATTCTGAAACAGGATGGTCGTTGAAATTTCTTAATGACTAAAGATTTTGTTTTTCTTCTAAAATGCTTAATATTCTCAAGGTTTTAGATTTTGACAGATAACATTAAACCTAAGGAAATTTATGTATTTGGAATAAGCGTATAAAGCCAATCATTTTCATGTATCTATAATTATTAAAATTATGTTTTTAGAGTTATGGTTACTTTCGGACGAGTTGCACTTTACTTTCATCTTGTTTCCCAAAAACTGTTGAAAATTAGGGTTTTTTTTTTGTAATTGTTTTCGTTTTTGCTTTATTGTTCGACTTGATATGAATTCCGAAACAGGATGGTCGTTGAAATTTCTTAATGAATAAAGATTTTGTTTTTTCTTCTAAAAGGCTTAATATTATCAAGGTTTTAGCTTTTGGCGAGTAACATTAAACCTAAGGAAATTTATGTATTTGGTATCAGCGTATAAAGCCAATCATTTTCATGTATCTATAATTATTAAAATTCTGTTTTTAGAGTTATGGTTACTTTCGGACGAGTTGCACTTTACTTTCACCTTGTTTCCAAAAAACTGTTTAAAATTAGGGTTTTTTTGTAATTGTTTTCGTTTTTTGCTTTATTGTTCGACTTGATAGGAATTCTGAAACATCAGCGTATAAAGCCAATCAATTTCATGTATCTATAATTATTAAAATTCTGTTTTTAGAGTTATGGTTACTTTTGGACGAGTTACACTTTACTTTCACCTTGTTTCCCAAAAACTGTTTAGAATTAGGGTTTTTTTTTTTAGTTGTTTTCGTTTTTGCTTTATTTTTCGACTTGATAGGAATTCCGAAAAAGGATGGTCGTTGTAATTTCTTAATTACAAAATATTTTGTTTTTATTATAAAAGGCTTAATAATATCAATGTTTTATCTTTTTACGGATAACATTAAAACTAAGGAAATTTATGTATTTGGAATAAGCGTATAAAGCCAATCATTTTCATGTATCTATAATTATTAAAATTCTGTTTTTAGAGTTATGGTTACTTTCGGACGAGTTGCACTTTACTTTCACCTTGTTTCCCAAAAACTGTTTAAAATTAGGTTTTTTTTTTGTAATTGTTTTCGTTTTTGCTTTATTTTTCGACTTGATAGGAATTCCGAAACAAGATGGTCGTTGAAATTTCTTAACGACTAAAGATTTTGTTTTTCTTCTAAAAGGCTTAATATTCTCAAGGTTTTAGCTTTTGACGGATAACATTAAACCTAAGGAAATTAATGTATTTGGAATAAGCGTATAAAGCCAATCATTTTCATGTATCTATAATTATCAAAATTCTGTTTTTAGAGTTATGGTTACTTTCGGACGAGTTGCACTTTACTTTCATCGTGTCCCGGGGCCACGGGGTCGAAAGCCTGACATGGGTAGGACCCTCACCACCAAGGTCAGGTTAGGTTAGATTAGGTTAGGTTACCTAACATTTCTAGGTTAACTTACATCAGGTTTAGTAGCGCGCCACTTACCCTGATGTAAGTTAACCTAGAAATGTTAGGTAACCTAACCTAATCTAACCTAACCTGACCTTGGTGGTGAGGGTCCTACCCATGTCAGGCTTTCGACCCCGTGGCCCCGGGGTTGGGGGGGGCACCTAGAAATGTTAGGTAACCTGACCTTGGTGGTGGGGGTCCCACCCATGGTAGGGGGTCCCACCCGTGGTAGGCTTTCGATCCCCGTGGTCCCCTGGGGGGTGGAGGGGGCCACCTAGAAATGTTAGGTAACCTAACCTTGGTGGTGGGGGTCCCACCCGTGGTAGGCTTGGCTTTTTTTTCATATTTTAGAAAAGGGGTAAAGTGCTCCTAAGTAAGAGAGGGTGGGGGATGTCTTGATGAGAATCATACCCCCTGGGAAACAAGGTGAAAGTAAAGTTAAACTCGTCCGAAGTAACCATAACTCTAAAAACAGAATTTTAATAATTATAGATACATGAAAATGATTGGCTTTATACGCTTATTCCAAATACATAAATTTCCTTGTGTTTAATGTTATCCGTAAAGAGCTAAAAACTTGATAACATTAAGACTTTTAGAATAAAAAAAAAATATTTAGTCATTAAGAAATTTCAACGACTATCCTGTTTCGGAATTCCTATCATGTCGAACCATAAAGCAAAAACAAAAACAAATACAAAAAAAACCCTATTTTTAAACAGTTTTTGGGAAACACTATGAAAGTAAAGTGCAACTCGTCCGAAAGTAACCATAACTCTAAAAACAGAATTTTAATAATTATAGATACATGAAAATGATTGGCTTTATACGCTTATTCCAAATACATAAATTTCCTTAGGTTTAATGTTATCCATCAAAAGCTAAAACCTTGATAATATTAAGCATTTTAGAATAAAAACAAAATCTTTAGTCATTAAGAAATTTCAACAACCATCCTGTTTCGGAAATCCTATCAAGTCGAAAAATAAAGCAAAAACGAAAACAATTACAAAAAAAACCCTAATTTTAAACAGTTTTTGGGAAACAAGGTGAAAGTAAAGTGCAACTCGTCCGAAAGTAACCATAACTCTAAAAACAGAATTTTAATAATTATAGATACATGAAAATGATTGGCTTTATACTCTTATTCGAAATACATAAATTTCCTTAGGTTTAATGTTATCCGTCAAAAGCTAAAACCTTGAGAATATTAAGCCTTTTAGAAGAAAAACAAAATCTTTAGTCATTAAGAAATTTCAACAACCATCCTGTTTCGGAAATCCTATCAAGTCGAAAAATAAAGCAAAAACGAAAACAATTACGAAAAAAACCCTAATTTTAAACAGTTTTTGGGAAACAAGGTGAAAGTAAAGTGCAACTCGTCCGAAAGTAACCATAACTCTAAAAATAGAATTTTAATAATTATAGATACATGAAAATGATTGGCTTTATACGCTAATTCCAAATACATAAATTTCCTTAGGTTTAATGTTATCCGTCAAAAGCTAAAACCTTGAGAATATTAAGCCTTTTAGAAGAAAAACAAAATCTTTAGTCATTAAGAAATTTCAACGACCATCTTGTTTCGGAATTCCTATCAAGTCGAACGATAAAGCAAAAACAAAAACAATTACAAAAAAAACCCTAATTTTAAACAGTTTTTGGGAAACAAGGTGAAAGTAAAGTGCAACTCGTCCGAAAGTAACCATAACTCTAAAAACAGAATTTTAATAATTATAGATAAATAAAAATGATTGGCTTTATACGCTTATTCCAAATACATAAATTTCCTTAGGTTTAATGTTATCCGTCAAAAGCTAAAACCTCGAGAATATTAAGCCTTTTAGAAGAAAAACAAAATCTTTAGTCATTAAGAAATTTCAACGACCATCCTGTTTCAGAATTCCTATCAAGTCGAACAATAAAGCAAAAACGAAAACAATTACAAAAAAAAACCTAATTTTAAACAGTTTTTGGGAAACAAGGTGAAAGTAAAGTGCAACTCGTCCGAAAGTAACCATAACTCTAAAAACAGAATTTTAATAATTATAGATACATGAAAATGATTGGCTTTATACGCTGATGTTTCAGAATTCCTATCAAGTCGAACAATAAAGCAAAAAACGAAAACAATTAAAAAAAAAAACCCTAATTTTAAACAGTTTTTTGGGAAACAAGGTGAAAGTAAAGTGCAACTCGTCCGAAAGTAACCATAACTGTAAAAACAGAATTTTAATAATTATAGATACATGAAAATGATTGGATTTATACGCTGATTCCAAATACATAAATTTCTTTAGGTTTAATGTTACTCGCCAAAAGCTAAAACCTTGAGAATATTAAGCCTTTTAGAAGAAAAAACAAAATCTTTAGTCATTAAGAAATTTCAACGACAATCCTGTTTCGGAATTCCTATCAAGTCGAACAATAAAGCAAAAACGAAAACAATTACAAAAAAAACCCTAATTTTAAGCAGTTTTTGGGAAACAAGGTGAAAGTAAAGTGCAACTCGTCCGAAAGTAACCATAACTCTAAAAACAGAATTATAATAATTAAAGATACATGAAAATGATTGGCTTTATACGCTTATTCCAAATACATAAATTTCCTTAGGTTTAATGTTTTCCGTCAAAAGCTAAAACCTTGAGAATATTAAGCCTTTTAGAAGAAAAACAAAATCTTTAGTCAGTAAGAAATTTCAACGACCATCCCGTTTCAGAATTCCTATCAAGTCGAACAATAAAGCAAAAACGAAAACAACTAGAAAAAAAACCCTAATTTTAAACAGTTTTTGTGAAACAAGGTGAAAGTAAAGTGCAACTCGTCCGAAAGTAACCATAACTCTAGAAGCAGAGTTTTAATAATTATAGATACATGAAAAGGATTGGCTTTATACGCTGATTCCAAATACATACATTTCCTTAGGTTTAATGTTATCCGTCAAAAGCTAAAACCTTGAGAATATTAAGCCTTTTAGAAGAAAAACAAAATCTTTAGTCAATAAGAAATTTCAATGACTATCCTGTTTCAGAATTCCTATCAAGTCGAACAATAAAGCAAAAAACGAAAACAATTACAAAAAAAAACCCCCTAATTTTAAAAAGTTTTTTGGGAAACAAGGTGAAAGTAAAGTGCAACTCGTCCGAAAGTAACCATAACTGTAAAAACAGAATTTTAATAATTATAGATACATGAAAATGATTGGCTTTATACACTGATTCCAAATACATAAATTTTTTTTAGGTTTAATGTTACCCGCCAAAAGCTATAACCTTGAGAATATTAAGCCTTTTAGAAGAAAAAACAAAATCTTTAGTCATTAAGAAATTTCAACGACCATCCTGTTTCAGAATTCCTATCAAGTCGAACAATAAAGCAAAAACGAAAACAACTACAAAAAAAACCCCTAATTTTAAACAGTTTTTTGGGAAACAAGGGGAAAGTAAAGTGCAACTCGTCCGAAAGTAACCATAACTCTAAAAACAGAATTTTAATAATTAAAAATACATGAAAATGATTGGCTTTATACGCTGATTCCAAATACATAAATTTCTTTAGGTTTAATGTTACCCGCCAAAAGCTAAAACCTTGAGAATATTAAGCCTTTTAGAAGAAAAAACAAAATCTTTAGTCATTGAGAAATTTCAACGACCATCCTGTTTCAGAATTCCTATAAAGTCGAACAATAAACCAAAAACGAAAACAACTACAAAAAAACCCCCTAGTTTTAAATAGTTTTTTGGGAAACAAGGGGAAAGTAAAGTGCAACTCGTGCGAAAGTAACCATAACTCTAAAAACAGAATTTTAATAATTAAAAATACATGAAAATGATTGGATTTATACGCTGATTCCAAATACATAAATTTCCTTATGTTTAATGTTATCTGTCAAAAGCTAAAACCTCGAGAATATTAAGCCTTTTAGAAGAAAAACAAAATCTTTAGTCATTAAGAAATTTCAACGACTATCCTGTTTCAGAATTCCTATCCAGTCGAACAATAAAGCAAAAACGAAAACAATTACAAAAAAACCCCCTAATTATAAACAGGTTTTTGGGAAACAAGGTGAAAGTAAAGTGCAACTCGTCCGAAAGTAACCATAACTCTAAAAACAGAATTTTAATAATTATAGATACATGAAAATGATTGGCTTTATACGCTGATGTTTCAGAATTCCTATCAAGTCGAACAATAAAGCAAAAAACGAAAACAATTAGAAAAAAACCATAATTTTAAACATTTTTTTGGGAAACAAGGTGAAAGTAAAGTGCAACTCGTCCGAAAGTAACCATAACTCTAAAAACAGAATTTTAATAATTATAGATACATGAAAATGATTGGCTTTATACGCTGATTCCAAATACATAAATTTCCTTAGTTTTAATGTTACTCGCCAAAAGCTAAAACCTTGATAATATTAAGCCTTTTAGAAGAAAAAACAAAATCTTTAGTCATTAAGAAATTTCAACGACCATCCTGTTTCGGAATTCCTATCAAGTCGAACAATAAAGCAAAAACGAAAACAATTACAAAAAAAAACCTAATGTTAAACAGTTTTTGGGAAACAAGGTGAAAGTAAAGTGCAACTCGTCCGAAAGTAACCATAACTCTAAAAACAGAATTTTAATAATTATAGATACATGAAAATGATTGGCTTTATACGCTTATTCCAAATACATAAATTTCCTTAGGTTTAATGTTATCCGTCAAAAGCTAAAACCTTGAGAATATTAAGCCTTTTAGAAGAAAAAACAAAATCTTTAGTCATTAAGAAATTTCAACGACCATCCTGTTTCAGAATTCCTATCAAGTCGAACAATAAAGCAAAAACGAAAACAACTACAAAAAAACCCTAATTTTAAACAGTTTTTGGGAAACAAAGTGAAAGTAAAGTGCAACTCGTCTGAAAGTAACCATAACTCTAAAAATAAAACTTTAATAATTATATATACATGAAAATGATTGGCTTTATACGCTGAATACGAGTACATAAATTTCCTTTCGTTTAATGTTATCTGTCAAAAGCTAAGACCTTGAGAATATTAAGCCTTTTAGAAGAAAAACAAAATCTTTAGTCATTAAGAAATTTCAATGACTATCCTGTTTCAGAATTCCTATCAAGTCGAACAATAAAGCAAAAAACGAAAACAATTACAAAAAAACACCCTGATTTTAAACAGTTTTTTTTGGGAAACAAGGTGAAAGTAAAGTGCAACTCGTACGAAAGTAACCATAACTCTAAAAACAGAATTTTAACAATTATAGATACATGAAAATGATTGGATTTATACGCTGATTAGAAACACATAAATTTCTTTAGGTTTAATGTTATCCGCCAAAAGCTAAAACCTTGAGAATATTAAGCCTTTTAGAATAAAAAACTAAATATTTAGTCATTGAGAAATTTCAGCGACCATCCTGTTTCATAATTCCTATCAAGTCGAACAATAAAGCAAAAACGAAAACAACTAAAAAAAAACCCTAATTTAAAATAGTGTTTTGGAAAACAAGGTGAAATTAAAGTGCAACTCGTCCGAAAGTAACCATAACTCTAAAAACAGAATTTTAATAATTATAGATACATGAAAATGATTGGCTTTATACGCTTATTCCAAATACATAAATTTCCTTAGGTTTAATGTCGAGAAGGTATTCTTTAACTGAAACCCTGTACAACTGAACCCCCATGCAACTGAACCCTCGTGCTACTGAACCCTCATGCAACTCAACCCCATTTAACTAAATCTCCGTGTAACTGTACCCCCTTTAACTGAACTCTCATACAACTCAACCCTCCATGCAACCCATCTCCCTCAAAACACTTTTCAGTCATTTCTCGTTAAATTGACAATACTCTCCAAAACATCACTTGTGTATTATGCAGTACATAATCATGGCATCTCCTCCAATTCGCAAATCCCATTACACCTTTTTTTGCAAAGGTTAATCAAACATCTCCGATTGTAAAAGCATTAAAAAATTTTCCAATCACTAATTACCCCTTTTTTGCAAATGCTAAACACAAAAAAAAACCTGTATCACCAATCAAGTTATACTCGTTCCTCTTTGAAAGAGTGTAATGCCCTGTAGAATAGGACTGGTAGAATACCTACCAGAAAAACCTGTTTGGTACAGGGGCGCCAGCAAAGTATAATGTTGATTACTACTCACACCAATTCGTTTTAGTGTAAATCTGCCTGGTACTTATGAATGAATGTTTTCAAAGTAAACCCGTTTCATCAATCGTAGGCAGCGCGCTAGCGCTGCCTAAGTAAAGAACGATGTTGTCACAGTGTATTATTTATTTATATTTTTTTTCCTCCATACCCGGGCACTTCGTCTCGAAGGAGTTGTCGTAGAAACTTCGAAAAGGACTCATTCGATTGAAAATTGGAGTGGCTAGTGCCCTTTTTGATAGTCGAAAGAGATTGGAGGGCAACTAGCCCCCCAGCCACGCCCATCCTTCCCCCAAACACATCCAATCAAAATCTTGAGATAGCTATTTTGTTCAGCGTAGTTGATTTCCAGATAGAATATATATTTTTGAGGAGGAAACTCCCCCACAATCCCCGGGGCAAGGGTTTTAAGTTATGCCCTGAGGGCATGTAAGAACGATGTTGGCACAATGTACTATTTATTATATTTTCCTTTAGAGCAGGGCATTTCATTTGGAAGGGGTCGTCGTAGAAACTTCAAAAGGGGCTCATTCAATCGGAAATTGAGAATTCTAGTGCCCTTTTTAATAGTCGAAAGTGATTGGAGGGCAATTAGCACCACCCCGCACGCCCATCATTCCCCCAAACACATCCAATCAAAATTTTTAGATAGCCATTTTATTCAGCGTAGTTGATTTCCAGATAGAAAATATATTTTTGAGGAGGACACTCCCCCACAACCCTCAGGGCAAGGGTTTTAAGTTATGCCCTGGGGGCATATAAGGTTTTTATAGAAGGCGTTGTCGTAGAAACTTACAAAAAGGCTCATTCGATTGGAAATTCAAAGGGCTAGTGCCCTTTTTAATAGTCGAAAGTGATTGGAGGGTAACTAGGCCCCCCCCATGCCTATCATTTCCGCAAACACATCCAATCAAAATTTTGAGATAGCCATTTGTTCAGCGTAGTTGATTTCCCCATAGAAAATATGTTTTGAGGAGGAATCTCCCCCCCCCCAGCCCCCAGGGGGTGCGTTTTAAGTTATGCCCTGGGGGCATATAAGGTTTTTAAAGAAGGCGTTGTCATAGAAACTTTAAAAAAAGCTCATTCGATTGGAAATTCAAAGAACTAGTGCCCTTTTTAATGGTCGAAAGTGATTGGAGGGCAACTAGCCCCCCCAATGCCCATCATTCCCCCAAAAACATCCAATAAAAATTTTGAGATAGCCGTTTTGTTCAGTGTAGTTGATTTCCAGATGGAAAATATATTTTTGAGGAGGACACTCCCCGACAACCCTCAAGACAAGGATTATAAGTTATGTCCTGGGGGCATATAAGGTTTTTATTGAAATCTTTGTCGTAAAAACTTGAAAAAGGGCTCATTCGATTTGAAATTCAAAGGGCTAGTACCCTTTTTAATAGTCGAAAGTGATTTGAGGGCAACTAACTCTCACGCCCACCTTTACCCCAAACACATCCAATCAAAATTTTTAGATAGCCATTTTATTCAACGTGGTTGAAAGTTTTGGAAATTAGGTATTTAAGGATGACAACCACTCCCCCCACAGCCCTCAGGGCAAAGGTTGTAAGCTATGCCCTGAGGGTATATAAAGTTTTTATTGAAAGCGTTGTCGTAGAAACTTCAAAAGGGCTCATTCAATTGGAAATTGGAAGGGCTAGCGCCTTTTTTAATAGTTGAAAGTGATTGGATAGCGACTGACGCCCCTCTCACGCCAACCATTTTCCATAACATATCCAATCAAAATTTTGAGATATCCATTTTGTTCAACGTAGTTGAACGTTCTGGAAATTAGGTCTTTTAGGATGATAACGCCCTCAGAGCCCTCAGTGCAAGGGTTGTAAGTTATGCCTGTGGGGCATATAAGGTTTATATAGAAAGTTGTTGAAAGTCATTTCCCCAAACACATCCAATCAAAATTTTGAGATAGCCATGGTGTTTAACGTAGTTGAAAGTTCTGGAAATTTGGTCTTAGAGGATGGCAACCACCCTAACAGACCTTAGGGTAAGGATTGTAATTTATGCCCTGGGTGCGTATAAGGTGTTTATAGATAGCTTTGTCCTTTCCAAAAGGGCTCATTCGATTGGAAATCGAAAGACCTAATGCCCTTTTTAATAGTCGAAAGTGATTGGAACGCTTGACGTTTTTATAGTAAAGATCGAAGTGGGTATAATGTATAATTTTTTTGTTGTTGTTGTTGTTTAGACCAGGGCACTTTGTATCGAAGGTGTTGTCGTGGGAACTTCCAAAAAGGCTCAGTCGATTGAAAATAGAACGGGATGATGCCCTTTTTAATAGTCGAAAGTGATTTGAGGGCAACTAATCCCCCTTCCACTCCCACCCACCCACGCCCACCCTCCAACGCCAACCCTCCCATTTCAACCCAAAAGATACAAATGAATGTGCATTGTCAGTTCAATATACATATACTGATATTTAGTAATCAAAATGTTAAAATAATTTGATTGATAGTAGATTGTATCTAGGGAATTCTATCGAGGCCCTATGAATTACCATGCTATTTGCTTGAGGCCCTAGGACCATGCTATTTGCTTACTTTATGGTCCTTGGCACCTTTCCAGAGCATGTACTTATGGATTTGCGTGCATTTTGGTCCGTCCTTTGCTATGTGGGTGGATTACGTTCCTTGTCAACTTTCTATATCATCTACCTATGGAACTTGCAAACTTTATGTTCCTCAACATGATATTCGGTTACGTTTTGTTACTAGACGCCTTTTTAGAGCATTTACATATGGAATTTCTTAGACGCATAGGAATTACAATGCTATTTGCTTAGATACATAAGAATTACCATGCTATGTGCTAAGACGAATAGGATTTACCATGCTATTTGCTTAGACACATAGAAATTACCATGGTATTTGCTTAGAAAAATAGCAATTACCATGCTATTTGCTTAGACACATAGGAACTACCATGCTATTTGCTTAGACACATAGGAATTACCATGCTATTTGCTTAGACGTATAGGAATTACCATGCTATTTGCTTAGACACATAGGAATTACCATGCTATATGCTTAGACACATAGGAATTACCATGCTATTTGCTTAGACACATAGGAACTACCATTCTATTAGCATAGACACAGAGGAATTACCATGCTATTTGCTTAGACGTATAGGAATTACCATGCTATTTGCTTAGACACATAGGAATTACCATGCTATTTGCTTAGACACATAGGAATTACCATGCTATTTGCTTAGACACATAGAAATTACCATGCTATGCTATGGAAGCTATAGGAAAACATTTCTATGGAAGCTCTACACCTTTTCAAAGAGAGTGAGTACCCCCCTCACATGGCCTTATACTTTGCGTAAAGCTATAGGAATTACCATGCTATTTGCGTGAAGCTATAGGAAAACATTGCCAGAGCATGTACTTATGGATTTGGTTGGTTTATGTTTCTTCCTTGCCTTATGTCCCTTGGTACCTTTCCAGAGCATGTACTTATGGATTTGCTTGGTTTATGTTCCTTCCTATGTTATTCTAAGGGTTTATGTTCCTTCCTATGCTATTCTAAGGGTTTATGTTCCTTCCTATGCTATTCTAAGGGTTCTTGTTCCTTCCTATGCTATTATAAGGTTTTATGTTCCTTCCTATGCTATTCTAAGGGTTTATGTTCCTTCCTATGCTATTCTAAGGGCGTAAGTTACTTCCTATGCTCTTCTAAGGGTTTATGTTCCTTCCTATGCTATTCTAAGGGTTTATATTCCTTCATATGCATTCTAAGGGTTTATGTTCTTTCCTATTATATTCTAAGGGTTTATATTCCTTTCTAGGCTATTCTAAGGGTTTATGTTCCTTCCTATGCTATTCTAAGGGTTTATGTTCCTTCCTATGCTATTCTAAGGGTTTATGTTCCTTCCTATGCTAATCTAATCACATTGTAAAAAAGCGAGCAGTACAAGCGGGGATTCTCCACTGGTTCCTGCACATTGCAAAAAGCGAAATATTTATTATAAATTTGGAAAAATATCAATCTATGAAAATGTTTAACGATAACAAACATGTTTTCAACCAGATGGGTTTTTGAAGCACATTCAGCATGGAGTGTTTTATTTTTTTTCTTTTTTTTTGGCAATTGGCATTTTTTTCTGATAACAAGTACCATTCATTGCGATCATAGCTCTAAAAAAAGGGTTTAGCATTTGCGAATTGGATCGTATGAAGGTGGAATAAAAGAAAAAGGGTTTAGCATTTGTGAATTGGACTATACGAACTATATTAATTTTTGATTTTTTGGACAATTGCCTTAACTCAAGAGTAGTTTGTTATTAAAAAATTTGATGCTACAATCAGAATTGTTTGATTTACATTTGCAAAAAGGGATAAGGGATTCGCGAATTGGACTGTACGAACGATCTTATTTGAATAATATGGAAAAAAACAGATCTAGATAACATTTGCGAATTGGATCGTATGAAGATGGAGAACAAAAGGGTTAAAGTGATTAGCAGTTAAGGTAACCCTGAAGAGCATGTTAATTCATACCTTATTTATTATAAATTTAAAACAATATCAATCTATGGAAATGGTTAACGATGATAAAATGCTCTTAACGCTTGACCTAGCTTTACTTCTTCGATGTGTTCCGTATAATACACTAGTGGTGTTTGAACAGTATTGTCAATTTAAAATAGAGTCTAACGTTATAGTATGCTAAAAAGTTGATACTAAGATCGATGTAGATGGCAAGAAAAGAATTTTAATAATGGATAGCTTTACTTCTTCGATGTATTCTGTATAATACACAAATGGCGTTTGAACAGTGTTGTCAGTTTAAAACAGAGTCTAACGTTATAGTATACTAAAAAGTTGATACTAAGAGAGATGTATATGGCAAGAAAAGAATTTTAATAATGAAATTCAGAACAAACCTTAGAAATCCTTGCAAATCAAGTAGTATGGTGTATGTGAGTACAAACCATCAAGGATCATAAGCACCAACGACCCTAACCAGCAGAGACATCAGCCCCCCAAAGGTCCCCTATCCCCAAACTCGAAGGGTGCCCCCTCCCTCAAACTTTTTGGCCCATCCCTCCCCATTTTTTTTTTATTTTGTTTAACATGATATATTTTTTTCAAATTTTTTTTTCATGTCTTCGAATGAGAGGAAACATAGTTAAATTCAGTATTGTTTTGTCGTGGTTTACCTTGTCACAGTTACATTCTCTTGATTTTTAAAAGTTCATTTTGAATTTCTTTCATTGAAATGCAAGAATTGGAATATTTCAGTAGCGTTTTGTCGTGGTTTACCTTCTCACAGTTACATTCTTTTAATTTTTCAAAGTTCATTTTGAATTTTTTTCGTTGAAATGCAAGAGTTGGAATATTTCAGTAGGGTTTTGTTGTGCTTTACCTTTTCACAGTTATATTCTCTAGATTTTTCAAAGTTCATTTTGGATTTCTTTCGTTGAAATGTAAGAGTTGGAATATTTCAGTAGTGTTTTGTAGTGGTTTACCTTGTCACAGTTACATTCTATTGATTTTTCAAAGTTCATTTTGAATTTATTTCGTGAAATTCAAGAGTTGGAATATTTCAGTAGTGTTTTGTCGTGGTTTACTTTGTCAGAGTTACATTATCTTGATTTTTCAAAGTTCATTTTGAATTTCTTTCGTGAAATGCAAGAGTTGGAATATTTCAGTAGTGTTTTGTCTCTTGATTTTTCAAAGTTCATTTTGGATTTCTTTCGTTGAAATGCAAGAGTTGGAATATTTCAGTAGTGTTTTGTTGTGCTTTACCTTGTCACAGTTACATTCTCTTGATTTTTCAAAGTTGATTTTGAATTTCTTTCGTGAAATGCGAGAGTTGGAATATTTCAGTAGTGTTTTGTCGTGGTTTACCATGACACAGTTACATTCTCTTGATTTTTCAAAGTTCATTTTGAATTTCTTTCGTCAAATTCAAGAGTTGGAATATTTCAGTGGTGTTTTATCGTGGTTAAACTTGTCACAGTTACATTCTCTTGATTTTTCAAAGTTCATTTGGATTTCTTTCCTTGAAATGAAAGAGTTGGAATATTTCAGAAGTGTTTTTCATGGTTTACCTTGTCACAGTTACATTCTCTTGATTTTCAAAGTTCATTTTGGATTTTTACATTCTCTTGATTTTTCAAAGTTCATTTTGAATTTCTTTCGTGAAATGCAAGAGTTGGAATATTTCAGTAGTGTTTTTTCGTGGTTTACCATGTCACAGTTACATTCTCTTGATTTTTCAAAGTTCATTTTGAATTTCTTTCGTGAAATGCAAGAGTTGGAATATTTCAATAGCGTTTTATCGTGGTTTACTTTGTCACAGTTACATTCTCTTGATTTTTCAAAGTTCATTTTGGATTTCTTTCATTGAAATGCAAGAGTTGGAATATTTCAGTAGTGTTTTCTCGTGGTTTACCTTGTCGCAGTTACATTTTCTTGATTTTTCAAAGTTCAGTTTTTGATTTTTACATTTCTTGATTTTTCAAAGTTCATTTTGGATTTTTTTCGTTGAAATGCAAGAGTTGGAATATTTCAGTAGTGTCTTGTTGTGCTTTACGTTGTCACTGTTACATTTTCTTGATTTTTCAAAGTTCATTTTGGATTTCTTTCTTTGAAATGGAAGAGTTGGAATATTTCAGTAGTGTCTTGTTGTGCTTTACCTTGTCACAGTTATATTCTCTTGATTTTTCAAAGTTCATTTTTGATTTTTACATTCTCTTGATTTTTCAAAGTTCATTTTGAAAATTCTTTCGTGAAATTCAAGAGTTGGAATATTTCAGTAGTGTTTTGTCGTGGTTTACCATGTCACAGTTACATTCTGTTGATTTTTCAAAGTTCATTTTGAATTTCTTTCGTGAAATGCATGAGTTGGAATATTTCAATAGTGTTTTATCGTGGTTTACTTTGTCACAGTTACATTCTCTTGATTTTTCAAAGTTCATTTTGGATTTCTTTCCTTGAAATATAAGAGTTCGGAATATTCAGTAGTGTTTTGTCGTGGTTTACCTTGTCACAGTTACATTCTCTTGATTTTTCAAAGTTCATTTTTGGATTTCTTTCGTTGAAATGCAAGAGTTGGAATATTTCAGTTGTGTTTTGTTATGATATACCTTATCATAGTTACATTCTCTTGATTTTTCAAAGTTCATTTTGGATTTCTTTCCTTGATATGCAAGAGTTGGAATATTTCAGTAGTGTTTTGTCGTGGTTGACCGTGTCACAGTTACATTTTCTTGATTATTAAAAGTTGATTTTTTGGATTTTTACATTCTCTTGATTTTTCAAAGTTTATTTTGGATTACTTTCGTTAAAATGCAAGAGTTGGAATATTTCAGTAGTGTCTTGTTGTGCTTTAACTTGTCACTGTTATATTCTCTTGATTTTTCAAAGTTCATTTTGGATTTCTTTCGTTGAAATGCAAGAGTTGGAATATTTCAGTAGTGTTTTGTCGTGGTTTACCATTTCAATCTTACATGCTCTTGATTTTTCAGAGTTCATTTTGGATTTCTTTCATGAAATGCAAGAGTTGGAATATTTCAGTAGTGTTTTGTCGTGGTTTACCTTGTCACAGTTGCATTCTCTTGATTATTCAAAGTTCATTATGGATTTTTACATTCTCTTCATTTTTCAAAGTTTATTTTGAATTTCTTTCGTTGAAATGCAAGAGTTGGAATATTTCAGTAGTGTCTTGTTGTGCTTTACCTTGTCACCGTTACATTTTCTTGATTTTTCAAAGTTCATTTTGGATTTCTTTCGTTGAAATGCAAGAGTGGAATATTTCAGTAGTGTTTTGTTGTGCTTTACCTTGTCACAGTTACATTTTCTTGATTTTTCAAACTTCATTTTGAATTTCTTTCGTGAAATGCAAGAGTTGGAATATTTCAGTAGTGTTTTGTCTCTTGATTTTTCAAAGTTGATTTTGGATTTCTTTCGTTGAAATGCAATTCATTTTGAATTTCTTTCGTGAAATGCAAGAGTTGGAATATTTCAATAGTGTTTTATCGTGGTTTACTTTGTCACAGTTACATTCTCTTGATTTTTCGAAGTTCATTTTGGATTTCTTTCCTTCAAATGCAAGAGTTGGAATATTTCAGTAGTGTTTTGTCGTGGTCTACCTTGTCACAGTTACATTCTCCTGATTATTCAAAGTTCATTTTTGGATTTCTTTCGTTGAAATGCAAGAGTTGGAATATTTCAGTAGTGTTTTGTTATGGTTTACCTTGTCACAGTTACATTCTCTTGATTTTTCAAAGTTCATTTTGGATTTTTACATTCTCTTGATTTTTCAAAGTTCATTTTGAATTTCTTTCCTTGAAATGCAAGAGTTTGAATATTTCAGTAGTTTTTTGTCGTGCTTTAACTTGTCACAGTTAAATTCTCTTGATTTTTCAAAGTTCATTTTGGATTTTTACATTCTCTTGATTTTTCAAAGTTCATTTTGGATTTCTTTCGTTGAAATGCAAGAGTTGGAATATTTCAGTAGTGTTTTGTTGTGCTTTACTTTGTCACTGTTGCATTCTCTTGATTTTTCAAAGTTAATTTTGGATTTCTTTCGTTGAAATGCGAGAATTGGAATATTTCAGTAGTGTCTTGTTGTGCTTTACCTTGTCACAGTTACATTCTCTTGATTTTTCAAAGTTCATTTTGGATTTTTACATTCTCTTGATTTTTCAAAGTTCATTTTGAAAATTCTTTCGTGAAATGCAAGAGTTGGAATATTTCAGTAGTGTTTTGTCGTGGTTTACCATGTCACAGTTACATGCTGTTGATTTTTCAAAGTTGATTTTGAATTTCTTTCGTTTAATGCAAGAGTTGGAATACTTCAATAGTGTTTTATCGTGGTTTACTTTGTCACAGTTAAATTCTCTTGATTTTTTCAAAGTTCATTTTGGATTTCTTTCCTTGAAATGCAAGAGTTGGAATATTTCAGTAGTGTTTTGTCGTGGTTTACCTTGTCACAGTTAGATTCTCTTGATTTTTCTAAGTTCATTTTTGGATTTCTTTCGTTGAAATGCAAGAGTTGGAATATGTCAGTAGTGTTTTGTTATGATTTACCTTGTCACAGTTACATTCTCTTGATTTTTCAAAGATAATTTTGGATTTCTTGCCTTGAAATGCAAGAGTTGGAATATTTATGTAGTGTTTGGTCGTGGTTTACCTTGTCACAGTTACATTCTCTTGATTATTCAAAGTTCATTTTGGATTTTTACATTCTCTTGATTTTTCAAAGTTGATTTTGGATTTCTTTCGTTGAAATGCAAGAGTTGGAATATTTCAGTAGTGTCTTGTTGTGCTTTACCTTGTCACTGTTACATTCTCTTGATTTTTCAAAATTTATTTTGGATTTCTTTCGTTGAAATGCAAGAGTTGGAATATTTCAGTAGTGTTTTGTTGTGCTTTACCTTGTCAAAGTTACATTCTCTTGATTTTTCAAAGTTCATTTTGAATTTCTTTCGTGAAATGCTAGAGTTGGAATATTTCAGTAGTGTTTTGTCGTGGTTTACCATATCACTGTTACATTCTCTTGATTTTTCAAAGTTCATTTTGGAATTCTTTCATGAAATGCAAGAGTTGGAATTTCAGAAGTGTTTTGTCGTGGTTTACCTTGTCACAGTTACATTCTCTTGATTTTTCAAAGTTCATTTGGGATTTTTACATTCTCTTGATTTTTTAAAGTTCGTTTTGGATTTCTTTTGTTGAGATACAAGAGTTGGAATATTTCAGCAGTGTTTTATTGTGCTTCACCGTGTCACAGTTACAGTCTCTTGATTTTTCAAAGTTCATTTTTGTTTTCTATCGTGAAATACAAGAGTTGGAATATTTCAGTAGTGTTTTGTTGTGCTTCACCTTGTCGCAGTTACATTCTCATGATTTTTCAAAGTTTATTTTGAATTTCTTTCATGAAATGCAAGAGTTGGAATATTTCAGTAGTGTTTTATCGTGGTTTAATTTGTCACAGTCACATTTTCTTGATTTTTTAAAGTTCATTTTGGATTTCTTTCGTTGAAATGCAAGAGTTTGAATATTTCAGTAGTGTTTTGTCATGCTTTACCTTGTCACAATTACATTCTCTTGTTTTTTTAAAGTTCATTTTGGATTTTTACATTCTCTTGATTTTTCAAAGTTCATTTTGGATTTCTTTCGTTGAAATGCAAGAGTTGGAATATTTCAGTAGTGTCTTGTTGTGGTTTAAATTGTCACTGTTACATTCTCTTGATTTTTCAAAATTCATTTTGGATTTCTTTCGTTGAAATGCAAGAATTGGAATATTTCAGTCGTGTCTTGTTGTGCTTTACCTTGTCACAGTTACATTCTCTTGATTTTTCAAAGTTCATTTTGGATTTTTACATTCTCTTGATTTTTCAAAGTTCATTTTGAAAATTCTTTCGTGAAATGCAAGAGTTGGAATATTTCAGTAGTGTTTTGTCGTGGTTTACCATGTCACAGTTACATGCTGTTGATTTTTCAAAGTTGATTTTGAATTTCTTTCGTGAAATGCAAGAGTTGGAATATTTCAATAGTGTTTTATCGTGGTTTACTTTGTCACAGTTACATTCTCTTGATTTTTTAAAAGTTCATTTTGGATTTCTTTCCTTGAAATCCAAGAGTTGGAATATTTCAGTAGTGTTTTGTCGTGGTTTACCTTGTCACAGTTAAATTCTCTTAATTTTTCAAAGTTCATTTTTGGATTTGTTTCGTTGAAATGCAAGAGTTGGAATATGTCAGTAGTGTTTTGTTATGGTTTACCTTGTCACAGTTACATTCTCTTGAAGTTTCAAAGTTAATTTTGGATTTCTTTCCTTGAAATGCAAGAGTTGGAATATTTCAGTAGCGTTTTGTCGTGGTTTACCTTGTCACAGTTACATTCTCTTGATTATTGAAAGTTCATTTTGGATTTTTACATTCTCTTGATTTTTCAAAGTTCATTTTGGATTTCTTTCGTTGAAATGCAAGAGTTGGAATATTTCAGTAGTGTCTTGTTGTGCTTTACCTTGTCACTGTTACATTTTCTTGATTTTTCAAAATTTATTTTGGATTTCTTTCGTTGAAATGCAAGAGTTGGAATATTTCAGTAGTGTTTTGTTGTGCTTTACCTTGTCAAAGTTACATTCTCTTGATTTTTCAAAGTTCATTTTGAATTTCTTTCGTGAAATGCTAGAGTTGGAATATTTCAGTAGTGTTTTGTCGTGGTTTACCATATCACTGTTACATGCTCTTGATTTTTCAAAGTTCATTTTGGAATTCTTTCATGAAATGCAAGAGTTGGAATATTTCAGTAGTGTTTTGTCGTGGTTTACCTTGTCACAGTTACTTTCTCTTGATTATTCAAAGTACATTTTGGATTTTTACAATCTCTTGATTTTTCAAAGTTCATTTTGAATTTATTTCGTTGAAATGCAAGAGTTGGAATATTTCAGTAGTGTCTTGTTGAGCTTTATCTTGTCACTGTTAAATGCTCTTGATTTTTCCAAGTTCATTTTCAATTTCTTTCTTTGAAATGCAATAGTTGGAATATTTCAGTAGTTTTTTGTTGTGCTTTACCTTGTCACAGTTACATTCTCTTGATTTTTCAAAGTTGATTTTGAATTTCTTTCATTGAAATGCAAGAGTTGGAATATTTCAGTAGTGTTTTGTTGTGCTTCACCTTGTCACAGTTACATTCTCCTGATTTTTCAAATTTTATTTTGAATTTCTTTCATGATATGCAAGAGTTGGAATATTTCAGTAGTGTTTTATCGTGGTTTACCATGTCACAGTTATATTCTCTTGATTTTTCAAAGTTCATTTTGGATTTCTTTCCTTAAAATGCAAGAGTTGGAATATTTCAGTAGTGTTTTGTCGTGGTTTAACTTGTCACAGTTACATTCTCTTGATTTTTCAAAGTTCATTTTGGATTTTTACATTCTCTTGATTTTTCAAAGTTCATTTTGGATTTCTTTCCTTGAAATGCAAGAGTTGGAATATTTCAGTAGTGTTTTGTCGTGGTTTACCTTGTCACAGTTAGATTCTCTTGATCTTTCAAAGTTCATTTTTGGATTTCTATCGTTTAAATGCAAGAGTTGGAATATTTCAGTAGTGTTTTGTTATGGTTTACCTTGTCACAGTTACATTCTCTTGATTCTTCAAAGTTCATTTTGAATTTCTTTCGTTGAAATGTAAGAGTTGGAATATTTCAGTAGTGTTTTGTCATGGTTTACCATATCACAGTTACATTCTCTTGATTTTTCAAAGTTCATTTTGAATTTCTTTCGTTGAAATGCAAGAGTTGGAATATATTAGTAGTGTTTTGTTGTTGTTTACCTTGCCAGAGTTACATTCTCTTAATTTTTCAAAGTTCATTTTGAATTTTTTTCATTGAAATGCAAGAGTTGGATTATTTCAGTAGTGTTTTGTTGCGGTTTACCTTGTCACACTTACAATCTCTTGATTTTTCAAAGTTCATTTTAGATTTCTTTCGTTGAATTGCAAGAGTTGGAATATTTCAGTAGTGTTTTGTCATGGTTTACCTTGTCACAGTTACATTCTCTTGATTTTTCAAAGTTCATTTTGGTTTTCTTTCGTTGAAAAGAAAGAGTTGGAATATTTCAGTAGTGTTTTGTCATGGTTTACCTTGTCACAGTTACATTCTCTTGATTTTTCAAAGTTCATTTTGAATTTCTTTCATTGAAATGCAAGAGTTTGAATATTTCAGTGATGTTTTGTTAGGTTAGGTTACGTTTGTTAAATCAGGTTAGGTTAGCCTACGTACGCGCGCGTACGTAGACTAACCTAACCTAACCTAACTTAACCTAACCTGACCTAACTTAATCAAAACACTACTGAAATATTTCAACTCTTGCATTTAATGAAAGAAATCCAAAATGAACTTTGAAAAATCAAGAGAATGTAACTGTGACTAGGTAAACCACAACAAAACACTACTGAAATATCCAACTCTTGCATTTCAATGAAAAAAATTCAAAATGAACTTTGAAAAATCAAGAGAATGTAACTGTGACCAGGTAAACCACGGCAAAACATCACTGAAATATTCCAACTCTTGCATTTCAATGAAAGAAATTCAAAATGAGCTTTGAAAAATCAAGAGAATTTAACTGTGACAAGGTAAACCATAACAAAACACAACTGAAATATTCCAACTCTTGCATCTCAATGAAAGAAACTCACAAAAAACAACAAACCCAAAGTTCATTTTGGATTTCTTTCCTTGAAATGCAAGAGTTTGAATATTTCAGTAGTGTTTTGTCGTGGTTTACCTTGTCACAGTTACATTCTCTTGATTTTTCAAAGTTCATTTTTGGATTTCTTTCGTTGAAATGCAAGAGTTGGAACATTTTAGTAGTGTTTTGTTATGGTTTACATTGTTAAAGTTACATTATATTGATTTTTCAAAGTTCATTTTGGATTTCTTTCGTTGAAATGCAAGAGTTTGAATATTTCAGTAGTGTTTTGTCGTGGTTTACCATATCACTGTTACATTCTCTTGATTTTTCAAAGTTCATTTTGGATTTCTTTCATGAAATTCAAGAGGTGGAATATTTCATTAGTGTTTTATCGTGCTTTACCATATCACTGTTACATGCTGTTGATGTTTCAAAGTTCATTTTGGATTTCTTTCATGAAATGCAAGAGTTGGAATATTTCAGTAGTGTTTTGTCGTGGTTTACCTTGTCACAGTTACATTCTCTTGATTATTCAAAGTGCATTTTGGATTTTTACATTCTCTTGATTTTTCAAAGTTCATTTTGGATTTCTTTCGTTGAAATGCAAGAGTTGGAATATTTCAGTAGTTTCTTGTTGTGCTTTACCTTGTCGCTGTTACATTCTCTTGATTTTTCAAAGTTCATTTTGGATTTCTTTCGTTGAAATGCAAGAGTTTGAATATTTAAGTATTGTTTTGTTCTGCTTTACCTTGTCACTGTTACATTCTCTTGATTTTTCAAAGTTCATTTTGAATTTCTTTCGTGAAATGCAAGAGTTGGAATATTTCAGTAGTGTTTTGTCGTGGTTTACCATTTCACAGTTACATGCTCTTGATTTTTCAAAATTCATTTTGAATTTCTTTCGTGAAATGCAAGAGTTGGAATATTTCCAACTCTCGGAAATATTGAAAACATGTTTGTTATCGTTAACCATTTCCATAGATTGATATTGTTCCAAATTTATAATAAATATCTCGCTTTTTGCAATGTGCAGGAACCAGTGGGGAATCCCTGCTCGTACTGCTCGCTTTTTTAGAATGTGCTTAGAATAGCATAGGAAGGAACATAAACCCTGAGAATATCATTGGAAGTAACATAAACCCTTAGAATAGCACACTTAGAAGCACACACCCATATAATATAATAGAAACGAACATAAGCTCTTAGAATAACATTGCAAGGAAAGTGAACCCGCAGAATAGCATATAAAGGAACATTAATCCTTAGAATAGCATAGGAAGGAACACAAACCCTCAGAATAGCATAGGAAGGAACATAAAACCTTAGAATAGCATAGAAAGGAACATAAACCCTTAGAATAGCATAAGAAGGAACATAAACCCTTAGAATAGTATGGGAAGGAACATAAACCCTTAGAATAGCATAGGAAGGAACATAAACCCTTAGAATAACATAGGAAGGAACATAAACCAAGCAAATCCATAAGTACATGCTCTGGAAAGGTACCAAGGGACATAAGGCAAGCAAATTACACAGGAAGAAACATAAACCAAGCAAATCCATAAGTACATGCTCTGGAAATGTTTTCCTATAGCTTCACGCAAATAGCAAGGTAATTCCTATAGCTTTATGCAAAGTATAAGGCCATGTGAGGGGGGTACTCACTCTCTTTCAAAAGGTGTAGAGCTTCCATAGAAATGTTTTCCTATAGCTTCCTCGGAATAGCATGGTAATTTCTATGTGTCTAAGCAAATAGCATGGTAATTCCTATGTGTCTAAGCAAATAGCATGGTAATTTGTATGTGACTAAGCAAATAGCATGATCCTATACATGTAAGCAAATAGCATGGTTATTCCTATGTGTCTAAGCAAGTAGCATGTTAAGTCATATGTTACTAAGCAAATAGCATGGTAATTCCTTTGTGTCTAAGCAAATAGCATGGTAATTTCTGTTTGACTAAGCAAATAGCATGGTAATTCCTATGCGTCTAAGCAAATAGCATGGTTATTCCTATGTGTCTAAGCAAATAGCATTGTAAGTCATATGTGTCTAAGCAAATAGCATGGTAATTCCTATACGTCTAAGCAAAATCATAGGTAAATGCTCTGGAAAGGTGCCAAGGAACGTAATCCACCCAAATAGCACAGGAAGGAACATAAGGCATGCAAATTTCATAAGTACATGCTCTGGAAAGGTGCCAAGGAACGTAATCCACCCAAATAGCACAGGAAGGAACATAAGGCAAGCAAATCCATAGGTATATGTTCTGGAAAGGGGCCAAGGAACGTAAAGTAAGCAAATAGCATGGTCCTAGGGCCTCATGCAAATAGCATGGTAATTCCTAGGGCCTCGATAGAATTCCATAGATACAATCTACTATTTGATTAAAGTTATAAAAGTAAAAACATTTATACTTTTTCAGTAAAGTGCAAATTTTATTCTGGCCATGGGAAGGCATAGGGGTTTTGCGCTCAACTTATGTTAATTTCTGCTCATTTTGAGTTTGACTCGGTTAATTATTATAATTTCTGTTCGTTTTGGTTTTTATTTATTTATCGATGCTGATTTGTGGTAGTTTCACGCTTCGAAGATTATTTGATTTGATTTTTGCTCATTTTTTGTTTAATGGAGTTCTTTACTTTTCTTTGAAAAACTTATTTTGGGGAAAAAGTTTTTTAAATTAATAAGAAAAAAACGGGTTGGACGCTGTATCAAGTATAACTCACGAAAATCCTGTTAACTTTTCAACTTTTTGGCATCCCTGCTTTCAATAAAAAATGAAATCAAGGTACTATCACTTAAATATAATAACTCCCTATGCTCCCCCCCTCTGGATACCATCTTGATAAAATACCGTTTCTGCTTTAAATAAAAAAAAAAATTGACTTATTGGCACCCGTGCTTTCAAATAAAAAAAGAAAAAAATCGAGGTATTATCATTTAAATATGATAGCTCACTTCCTCCCCCCCTCTGGATACCACCTGGATAGGATGCCGTCTCTGCTTTAAATTAAAAAAAAATTAACTTTTTAGGATCCCTTCTTTCAATAAAAAAATTTCGAGACATTATTATTCAAATGTAATACCTCGCTACCCTCCCCCTCTTGATACCACCTTGATAGGATACCGTCTCAGCTTTCTCAGCAATTATTAAGTAAATTATTTTTCTAATGAAAGCTGAGACGGTATCCTATCAAGGTGGTATCCAGAGGGGGGAGTAGGGAGGTATTACATTTAAATGATAATATCTGGAAATTTTTTATTGAAAGCAGGGATCCTAATAAGTTAATTTTTTTTAATTTAAAGCAGAGACGGCATCCTATCAAGGTGGTATCCAGAGGGGGGGGAGGTAGTGAGCTATCATATTTAAATGATAATACCTCGATTTTTTTTTGAAAGCACGGGTGCCAATAAGTCATTTTTTTTTAAGCAGAGACGGTATCTTATCAAGATGGTATCCAGAGGGGGGGGGGCATAGGGAGTTATTATATTTAAGTGATAGTACCTTGATTTCTTTTTTTTATTGAAAACAGGGATGCCAAAATGTTGAAAAGTTAACAGGATTTTCGTGAGTTATACTTGATACAGCACTTGCATTGTTTTATCGTCCAAAGGGAAAGGGACATATGCGTCCAACCTGGTTTTTTTCTTATTAATTTAAAAAACTTTTTCCACAAAATACGTTTTTCAAAGAAAAGTAAAGAACTCCATTAAACAATAAAAGAGAAAAAATAAAATCAAATATTCAAAGCGTGAAACTACCACAAATCAGCATTGATAAATAAATGAAACCCAAAACGAACAGAAATTACAATAATTAACCAAGTCAAACTCAAAACGAGCAGAAATTAAAATAAGTTTGGCGCAAAACCCCTATGCCTTCCCAAGCCCAGAATAAAATTTGCACTTTATTGAAAAAATATAAATGTTTTTACTTTTATAACTTTAATCAATCAAATTATTTTAACATTTTTTAACATTATTTGTATTTTTGGGTTGAAATGGGAGGGTTGGCATGGGAGGGTGGGCGTGGGAGGGTGGGAGTGGAAGGGGAATTAGTTGCCCTCAAATCACTTTCGACTAATAAAAAGGGTATCAGCCCTTTCTATTTTCAATCGAATAAGCCCTTTTCGAAGATCCCACGACAAATCCTTTGATACAAAGTGCCCTTGTCTAAAAAACAAGCTCAACAAAAAATAATGTATTATACCCACAGCAATCTTTACTATAAAAATGTCAAGCCTTCCAATCACTTTCGCCTATTAAAAAGGGCACTAGGCCTTTTGATTTCCAATCGAATGAGCCCTTTTGAAAACGACAAAGCTATCTATAAACACCTTATACGTCCCCAGGGCATAAATTACAATCCTTACCCTAAGGTCTGTTAGGGTGGTTGTCATCCTCTAAGACCGAATTTCCAGAACTTTCAACTACGTTAAACACCATGGCTATCTTAAAATTTTGATTGGATGTATTTTGGGAAATGACTTTCAACAACTTTCTATATAAACCTTATATGCCCCCAAGGCATAACTTACAACCCTTGCACTGAGGGCTCTAAGGGCGTTATCATCCTAAAAGACCTAATTTCCAGAACGTTCAACTACGTTGAACAAAATGGATATCGCAAAATTTTGATTGGGTGTGTTTTGGAAAATGGTGGGCGTGAGAGCGGCATTATTCGCTATCCAATCACTTTCAACTATTAAAAAAGCCACTAGCCCTTTCAATTTCCAATTTAATGAACTCTTTCGAAGTTTCTACGACAACGCTTTCAATAAAAACTTTATATGCCCAAAGGCATAACTTACAACCATTTCCCTGAGAGCTCTGAGCGGTTTGTCATCCTCAAAGACATAATTTCCTGACCTTTCAACTACGTTGAAAAAAAATAGATATCTCAAAATTTTAATTGGATGTGTTTGGGAAAATGGTGGGCGTGAGAGGGGAGTTAGTCGCTATCCAATCACTTTCAACTATTAAAAAGGACACTGGCCCTTTCAATTTCCAATTGGATGAACGCTTTTGAAGTTTCAGCGACAACGCTTTCAATAAAAACTTTATATGCCCTCAGGGCGTAACTTAAAACCCCTTCCCTGAGGGCGGTGGGGGGAGGGGTTGTCATCCTTAAAAACCTAATTTCCAAAACTTTCAACCACGTTGAATAAAATCGCTATCTAAAAACTTTGATTGGATGTTTTTGGGGAAAAGGTGGGCGTGAGAGAGGGGTAAGTTGCCCTGAAATCAATTTCGACTATTAAAAGGGGCACTAGCCCTTTTAATTTCCAATTGAATGAGCCCTTTTTCAAGTTTCTACGACAAATATTTCAATAAAAACCTCATATACCTCAAGGACATAACTTATAATCCTTGCCCTGAGGGTTGTCGGGGAGTGTCCTCCTCAAAAAAATATTTTCTATCTGGAAATCAACTACGCTGAACAAAATTGATATATCAAAATTTTTATTAGATGCGTTTGGGTGAATGATGGGTGTCGGGGGGGGGGGAGGCTAGTTGCCCTCTAATCACTTTCGACTATTAAAAAGAGCACTAGCCCTTTGAATGTCCAATCGAATGAGCTTTTTTGAAGTTTCTATGACAACGCCTTCTTTAAAAACCTTATATGCCCCCAGGGCATAACTTAAAACCCTTGCCCTGAGGGCTGTGGGGAAGTGTCCTCCTCAAAAACATATTTTCTATGTGGAAATCAACTACAGTGGACAAAATGGCTATCTCAAAATTTTGATTGGATGTGTTTGTGGAAATGATGGGCGTGGGGGGGCTATTTGCCCTCCAATCACTTTCGACTATTAAAAAGGGCACTAGCCATTGAATTTCCAATCGAATGAGCCTTTTTTGAAGTTTCTACGACAACGCCTTCTATAAAAACCTTATAAGCCCCCAGGGCATAACTTAAAATCCTTGCCCTGAGGGTTGTGCGGGTAAATTGGATAACATTCACAAATTCTAAGTGTCAGAGTGAATAAATTCTTTTTCATCGTAATAAAATTGAGAAAATCTAAGTATCAGAGTGAATAAATTCTTTATCATAGTCCTTTGTCGGATACGTCAGATAGAATTGACAAACTCTAAGTATCAGAGTGAATAAATTCTTTATCATCGTCCTTTGTCAGATATGCCTAATAAAATTGAGAAAATTAAATTATCATTCTTTATCATCATCCTTTGTCGGATATGTCGGATAAAATTGAGAAATTTTAAGCATCAGAGTGAATAAATTCTTTATCAACATCTCTTATCAGATATGTCGGATAAAATTGACAAAATCTAAGTATCAGAGCGAATAAATTCTTTATCATCATCATATGCCAGATACATCGGTTATCCGGATAAAATTGACAAAATCTAAGTATCAGACTAAATAAATTCTGTATCAGCATCTTATGTCAGATATGTCGGATAACAATGTCAAAATCTAAGTATCAGAGTGAGTAAATTCTTTATCCACTTCTTTTGTTGGATACAACGGATAACGTTCATAAAATATAAGTATCATAGCGACTATATACCTTATCATCATCATCATTTGTCCTATATGCTTGATAAAATTGAGAAAATCTGACTAGCAGAAGAAAAATATTTATTGTCATGATCATATAACAGATATCTTAAATAATATTTATAAAACTTAAATATAAGAGTAAGTAAATTTTTTTTCATCGTCTTTTGTCGGATTTGCTTGATAAAATTGAGAAAATCTAAGTATCAGAGTGAATAAATTCTTTATCAATGTCTTTTGACGGATACGTTTGATAACACTACCCAAATCTAAGTATCATAGTGAATAAATTCATTATCAACTTATTTTGTTGGATACATCAGATAACATTCACGAAATCAAAGCATCAGAGTGAATAAATTCTTGATCAACTTCTTTCGTCTGCTACATCAGATAACATTTACGAAATTTAAGTATCAGAAACAATAAATTCTTTTTCATCGTCTTTTGTCAGATATGCTTGATAAAATTTAGAAAATCTAAGTATCAGAGTGAATAAATTATTTATCAGTGTCTTTTGATGGATACGTTTGATAACGCTACCCAAATCTAAGTATCATAGTGAATAAATTCTTTATCAACTTATTTTGTCGGAAACATCAAATAACATTCACGAAATCTAGGTATCAGAGTGACTAAATTCTTGATCAACTTCTTTCGTCGGGTACCACAGATAAAATTCACGAAATCTAAGTATCAGAGTGAATAAATTCTTTATTATCGTACTTTGTTAGATATGTCTCATGTAATTGAGAAAATATAAGTATCTGAGTAAATAAATTCTTTATCATTACCATTTGACAGATACTTTTCGTAGCACTGACAAAATTTAAGTATAAGAGTGAACAAATGCTTTAGTTAAGTTGTTTATCGATATCAATTCTCGGATACGTCGGATAACATTGACAAAATCTATGTATTAGAATGAATAAATTCTTAATCAACATCTTTTGACGGATACATTGAATAACATTCTCAAAATGAAACTATCAGAGTGAATGAGTTCTTTATCAACTTCTTTTGTGTATTACATCAGGTAACATTCACAAAATCTAAGTATTAGAGTGAATAAATTCTCTATCAACATCCTTTGCCGGATATGTAGGTTAACATTATCAAAACCTAAGTATCAGAGTCATGAAATTCTGTATCAACATCTATGGTCAGATACATGGGATAAAATTGATAAAATCTCAGTATCAGAGTGAGTAAATTTTTTCTAACAACATCTTTGTCAGATACATTGGATAAAATGGACTAAATCTAAGTATCGGAGTGAATAAATTCTTTATCAATGTCTTTTCACAGATACGTTTGATACCACTAAAAAAATTTAAGTATCAAAATGAACAAACTCTTTATCAACATTCTTTATCGATATCATTTGTCGAATATGTTAAATAACATTGACAAAATCTATATATTAGAATGAAGAAATTCTATATCATTATCCTTTGTCGGATATGTCGGATAAAATTAAGAAATTCTAAGTATCAGAGTGAATAAGTTCTTTATAAACATCTTTTCTTCAGATATGTCGGATAAAATTGACAAAATATAAGCATCAGAGCGAATAAACTCTGTATCATCATCATATGCCGGATACATCGGTTATCCAGATAAAATTGACAAAATCTAAGTATCAGATTGAACACATTCTTTATCAGCATCTTATGTCAGATATGTCGGATAACATTGACAAAATCTATGCACTAGAAAGAATAAATTCTTTATCAACTTCTATTGTTTAATAAATCGGATAAGATTAACAAAATCTAAGTGTCAGAGTGAATAAATTCTTTATCATCGTAATAAAATTGAGAAAATCTGAGTATCAGAATGAATAAATTCTTTATCATAGTCCTTTGTCAGATACGTTGGATAAAATTGACAAACTCTAAGTATCAGAGTGAATAAATTCTTTATCATCATCCTTTGTCGGATACGTCGGATAAAATTGAGAAATTCTAAGCATCAGAGTGAATAAATTCTTTCTCAGCATCTCTTGTCAGATATGTCGGATAAAATTGACAAAATCTAAGTATCAGATCGAATAAATAATGTATCAGCATCTTATGTTAGATATGTCGGATAACAATGTCAAAATTCAAGTATCAGAGTGAATAAATTCTTTATCAACTTCTTTTGTTGGATACATCGAATAACATTCACAGAATCTAATTATCAAAGCCAATAAATCCGTTATTATCATCATCATTTGTCAGATACGCTTGATAAAATTGATAAAATCAGAGTATCAGAGTGAATAAATTCGTTATCAATGTCTTTTGACAGATACGTTTAATAAAATTGACAAAATCTAAGTATCAGCGTGAATAAATTCTTTAATAACATTTTTTTTATCGCCACCAGCTGTCTGATACGTCGGATAACATTGACAAAATCTATGTATTAGAATGAAAAAATTCTATATCAACATCATTTGTCGGATACGTCGAATAAAATTGACAAAATCGAAGTATCAGAGTGAACAAATTCTTTGTCAACATCCTATGCTGGATACGTAGGATAACATTATCAAAATCTATGTATCACAGCGATTAAATTCTATTTCAACATCCTTTGTCGGATACATAGGATAACAATGACAAAATCTAAGTGTCAGAGTGACTAAATTCATTATCATTATCCTTTTCTGGATACGTCGGATAACATTATCAAAATATAAGTATCAGAGTGATTAAATTCTATATCAACATCCTTTTCTCGAATACATAGGATAAAATTGAAAAAATATAACTGTTAGAGTAAATACATTTTTTTTATCAATATCCTTTGTCAGATACATCGGATAAAATTGACAAAATATGAGTATCAGAGTGAATAAATTCGTTATCAGATAATATTCATAAAATCGAAGTTTAATTTGACTTTTTGCATTGTTGCGTTGAATTTAGGTTAGACTGGTTATAGATGGCAGCACTCCCGCTCAGACACACAGTCATAGTGAGAGAGACATGCAAAAAGTTAGGTTAATTTAGGTTCACTTAGAGTGGCCCACCCCTCTAAGTGAACCTAAATTAACCTAACTTTTTGCATGTCTCTCTCACTATGACTATGTGTGAAAAAAAATGTTACGAAAGAATTTATTTACACTGATACTTAGATTTTGTCAATGTTATTAAACGTATCTGTCAAAAGACATTGATAACGAATTTATTTACTCTGATACTTGGATTTTCTCAATTTTATCAAGCGTATATGACAAATGATGATGATGATAATGGATTTAGTCGCTATGATACTTATATTTTGTGAATTTTATCCAATGTATCCAACAAAAGAAGTTGATAAGGAATTTAGTCACTCTGATACTTAGATTTTGACAATGTTATCCGAAATAACTGACATGAGATGCTGATAAAGAATTTATTCAATCTGATACCTAGATTTTGTCAATTTTATCTGGATAACCGATGTATCCGGCATATGATGATGATGAAGAATTTATTCGCTCTGATATTTAGATTTGGTTAATTTTATTCGACATATCTGACAAGAGATGTTGATATAGAATTTATTCACTGTGATACTTACATTTCTCAATTTTATTCGACGTATCCGATAAAGGATGATGATAAAGAATTTATTCACTCCGATACTTAGATTTTCTCAGTTTTAATAGGTATATCTGACAAAGGATGATGATAAAGAATTTATTCACTCTGGTACTTAGATTTTGTGAATGTTATCCGATGTATCCAAGTTGATAAAGAATTTATTCTTTCTAGTACATAAATTTTTTCAATGTTTTTCGACATATCTGACATAAGATGCTGATAAAGAATTTGTTCAATCTGATACTTAGATTTCGTCAATTTTATCTGGATAACCGATGTATCCGGCATATGATGATGATAAAGAATTTATTCGTTTTTATATTTATATTTTGTCAATTTTATCTGACATATCTGACAAAAGATTTTAATAAAGAATTTATTCACTCCGATATTTAGCCTTTGTCAATTTTATCTAATGTATCTGACAACGATGTTGATAGAAAAAATTTATTCACTCTGATAGTTAGATTTTGTCAATGTTATCCCATGTATCTGACACTAGATGTTGATAAAGTATTTCATTTCTCTGGCACATAGGTTTTGATAATGTTAACCTACATATCCGGCAAAGGATGTTGATTGAGAATTTATTACCTCTGATATTTAGATTTTGTGAATTTTACCTGATGTAATAGACAAAAGAAGTTGATAGAGAATTCATTCACTCTGATACTTAGATTTTGTCAATGTTATCCGATGTATCCGACAAAGGATGTTGATAAAGAAATTATTCAATGTGATACATAGATGTTGTCAATGTTATCCGACGTATCCGAGAAATGATATTGATAAAGAATGTTAATAAAGAATTTGTTCATTCTGATACTTAAATTTTATCAGTGCTACCAAAAGTATCTGTCAGAAGAAATTCATAGACTCTGATGCTTAGATTTTCTCAATTTTATCAGACATATCTGACAAAGTACGATGATAAAGAATTTATTCACTCTGATGCTTATGTCTCGTGAATGTTATCTGATGTACCCGACTAAAGAAGTTGATCAAGAATTTATTCACTATGATACTTAGATTTGGGTAGTGTTATCAAACGTATCCGTCAAAAGACATTGATACAGAATTTATTCACTCTGATACTTAGATTTTCTCAATTTTATCAAGCATATCCGACAAAAGACGATGAAAAAGAATTTATTCTCCCTGATACTTAGATTTAGTGAATGTTATCTGATATAGCTGACGAAAGAAGTTGATCAAGAATTATTCACTCTGATACTCAGATTTCGTGAATGTTATCTGATCTATCTGACAAAATAAGTTGATAATGAATTTGTTCACTATGATACTTAGATTTTGGTAGTGTTATCAAACCTATCCGTCAGAAGACACTGATAAAGAATTTACTCACTCTGATACTTCGATTTTCTCAATTTTATTAAGCATATCCGACAAAAGACGATGAAAAAGAATTTATTCAATCTGATACTTATATTTTGTAAATTTAATCTGTTATCCGATGTATCTGACAAAGATTAAGATCCAAAAATTTATTTACTCTGATACTTAGATTTTGTCAATGTTATCCCACGTATCTGACAATAGATGTTGATACAGAATTTCGTCACTCTGACACTTAGGTTTTGATAATGTTAACGGACATATTCGGCAAAGGATGTTGATAAAGAATTTTTTCATTCTGATACTTAGATTTTCTCCATGTTAACCTATTTATCCAACATATTATGTATTCAAATTCCTTTTCTTACAACTCCGATGTTTTAATAAACATTCTAAACGTTTGATATGCTAGTATACTCTAAAAATAATTAACACATAACAATGTAATACATAATATATTTTTAATTAAATAATGTCATGTAGGACATTAGTATAAAAATATACTATTATACATTATTAATATCATTGAATACCTTTGGACATTTTGAATCTGTTCCGTAAAATAATTCATCATGTTCTCTCTTGATACTATAGTTACCCTCTTCTGTTAGTTCTTAATCAGTAGAATAATAATAATCCATTTTGAGTCTTACACAATTTTTATTCAGATACTTATATTTTCTCCATGGTAACTTATCTATCCAACATATGATGTATGCAAATTCCTTTTCTTACATCTCCGATGTTTTAACACATCAACAATTGCTGGATGTAGACATCTGGTTATTGGATGATTGTTTGAGGGTTATGTGTGTTTGTCAATTTGTTTGTTGTTTTCTTGGATGTCAACATAAGTTCACATCAACAATTGCTGGGTTATCGATCGAGTCCACCGGGAGAGGATCAATGACACCTCATTTAAGGTCAATTTGTTTGTTGTTTCTAAACGTATTGATTGAGTCTAACTGGACAAGATCACGTGATTCCTTCAAACCCAATCAGGGAAGTTACGTAAAGTTTCCCTTTACATCACAATTCATCCTTGAGGTTTATAGTGTTTGTTAGTGTGTGAATAGAAGTTCATTAAGTCTATAGTTAGCAGTGTGATAACATGAGTAAACAAATTGAGTTACAAATATCCTTTTATTGCAACTGTTCTATATATAAAGGACATTATCATGATTTTGAACATTCTCATGAACATACTACACGTTTAGACAATGTAGACGTAGGGATAGAGGAGAAAAATCTGGAGGAAATAAGGAGAAAAATCATACATGATATGAAGAGAAATTTATACAGATTGCAAGCAAACTCGCATAAAACAAGGTTTGATACGACAGAAAAGGAAGATCGAAAGAAGAGACTGGGAAAAGAGGGCTTTCTCTACAGAGATACCTCAAAATATAGTATAAAAGACAACTCGAAGAAAAACGTGCATAGTGCAAGATATAGCAGTTAATATTATAATGAATATGATCTAAGAGAAGGGAAAAAGTGGCCATTGAAGAGACAACATAAGAGTTTATTCAATGGAATGGATTTTAAATATCAAAAATCGTTCTGGAAGAATTCTCATATACCATTTTACAATAAATCTCATTATTGATTTGATTGATAAGTTATGTATCGTAACCTTGCAATAAATTTGTTTGTACTATATTAATTTTCTCCTACTCAATAAGCCTAGAGTACGAATACCAACAGAGACTTCTGTACATGAATAGTTCAGATTGAATAGATCACCCTTTAGAGTGTTATCAATCCTCAGTCAAGTTGTCTATCAAAGATAAAAAAATAAATAATTCTTCTAATCTTTATTCTTTTGATACATCAATATTTATAATAGTTTTTATATACACAATCTCGGGTTCAATTAGTTGAATCTCGTTTTCTTCTTCAATTACCAATATATCTAGCAGAGGGGGCGGTATACATACAATCTCGGGTTCAACTACTCGAACCTCGTCTTCTTCAATTACCATTATATCTAGCAGAGGGGGCATCTCCTCAAATAAATCCTCTCATATTCTTATGGGCAAACTACCAACCAACCGCTCATCTTCCTCTATACAGAGTCGGCCCAAAGGTCCCCGCCATACCAAATCCTCCAATGTGTATGATAGACCATCTTCTGTATAGTGGATCTCCATTATATCATCAGTACTATCTTCATTACTGTTAAAAAGAAGGAACTCTTCTTCAGATTCAGTTAAAATCCATGCGTCCCATATGTTATCTCCCTCTTGGACATACTCGGCGATGTTCTATAAATGTAATAAACAGGATTACTTAATATTTTTCATTATATCCATAATTTTCATGTCTAAAACTCATCAATTAGCTAGATATCTAAATTTCAATTTTTTTTTATACATACGGGACGAGATTTAATGTCCTTGATAAAAGTCTCTATGAGATTTAATGCCTTTAGTAAAACCTGGAAAAAACCTTTTTTTCCACACTGGAATTTTTTTCAAAGAAAAGTAAAGAGCTGCTACACTAAATCAAAGGTGAGCAGAAATAATGTCGAATAATTCTTCAAGCGTAAATTTTTTATAAACTTACTTCTAATGGTATATTTGTTAGTGACAAAAACTTTTTTTTCCACAAAGGACATTTTTCAACTAAAAGTAAAGAGCTGATACATTAAATCAAAAATGAGCAGAAATAATGTCGAATAATTTTTCAAACGTAAATTTTCTGTAAACTTACTTCTAATGGTATATTTTTTAGAGCGAAAAAAATTTTTTTTCCACAAAGGATATTTTTCAACTAAAAGTAAAGAGCTGCTACACTAAATCAAAGATGAGTGGAAATAATGTCGAATAATTGTTAAAACATAAATTTTCTGTAAACTTACTTCTAATGATATATTTGTTAGAGTGACAAAAACTTTTTTCCACAATGGATATTTTTCAACTAAAAGTAAAGAGCTGCTACACTAAATCAAAGATGAGCATAAATAATGTCGAATAATTGTTCAAACGTAAATTTTCTATAAACTTACTTCTAATGGTACATTTGTTAGAGTGACAAAAACTTTTTTTCCACAATGGACATTTTTCAAAGAAAAGTAAAGAGCTGCTACATTAAATCAAAGATGAGTAGAAATAAAGTCGAATAATTGTTCAAACGTAAATTTTCTGTAAATTTACTTCTAATGCTATATTTGTTAGAGTGGCAACAACTTTTTTTCCACAAAGGACGTTTTTCAGCTAAAAGTAAAGAGCTGCTACACTAAATCAAAGATGAGCAGAAATAATGTCGAAAAATTGTTCAAGCGTAAATTTTCTGTAAACCTACTTCTAATGTTATATTTGTTAGAGTGACTAAAACTTTTTTTTCCAAAAGAGGACATTTTTCAACTAAAAGTAAAGAGCTGCTACACTAAATCAAAGATGAGCAGAAATAATATCGAATAATTGTTCAAACGTAAATTTTATCTAAACTTACTTTTAATGGTATATTTGTTAGAGTGACAAAAACCTTTGTTCCACAATGGATATTTTTCAAAGAAAAGTAAAGAGCTGCTACACTAAATCAACGATGAGCAGAAATAATGTCGAATGATTCTTCAAACGTAAATTCTCCATAAACTTACTTCTAATGATATATTTGTTAGAGTGACAAAAACTTTTTTTCCACAAAGGATATTTTTCAACTATAAGTAAAGAGCTGCTAAACTAAATCAAAGATGAGCAGAAATAATGTTGAATAATTGTTCAAACATAAATTTTCTGTAAACTTACTTCTAATGGTATATTTGTTAGAGTGAAAAAAACCTTTTTTTCCACAATGGATATTTTTCAACTAAAAGTAAAGAGCTGCTACACTAAATCAAAGATGAGGAGAAATAATGTCGAATAATTCTTCAAACGTAAATTTTCTGTAAACTTACTTCTATTGGTATATTTGTTAGAGTGACAAAAACTTTTTTCCACAATGGACATTTTTCAACTAAAAGTAAAGATCTGCTACACTAAATCAAAGATGAGTAGAAATAATGGCGAATAATTGCTCAAACGTAAATTTTCTGTAAACTTACTTCTATTGGCATATTTGTTAGAGTGACAAAAACCTTTTTTCCACAATGGATATTTTTCAACTAAAAGTAAAGAGCTGCTATACTAAATCAAAGATGAGCAGAAATAATTTCGAATAATTGTTCAAACGTAAATTTTCTGTAAACTTACTTCTAATGGTATATTTTTTAGAGTGACAAAAACCTTTTTTTTCCACAATGGATATTTTTCAACTAAAAGTAAAGAGCTGCTACAGTAAATTAATGATGAGCAGAAATAATGTCGAATAATTGTTCAAATGTTCAAACGTAAATTGTGTGTGTGTGTGTGTTTATGTGTGTGTCTGTGTGTGTGATAGGGGCTTTAGTCTTTCTCCAATCACTTTCAACTATTAAAAAAGGCACTAGCCCTTTCAATTTCCAATCAAAAAACCTTATAAACCCCCAGGGCATAGCTTAAAACCCTTGCCCTGAGGGTTGTGGGGGAGTTTCCTCCTCAAAAACATATTTTCTATCTGGAAATCAACTGTGTGTGTGAGTTTGTGTGTGTGTGTGTGTGTGTGTGTGTGTGTGTGTGTGTGAGTGTGTTTGTGTTAGAGTTTTTGTGTGTGAGTGTGTTTGTGTGTGTGTGTGTGAGTGTGAGTGTGTGTGTGTGTGTGTGTGTGTGTGTGTGTGTGTGTGTGTGTGTGTGTGTGTGTGTGTGTGTGTGTGTGTGTGTGTGTGTGTGTGTGTGTGTGTGTGTGTGTGTGTGTGTGTGTGTGTGTGTGTGTGTGTGTGTGTGTGTGTGTGTGTGTGTGTGTGTGTGTGTGTGTGTGTGTGTGTGTGTGTGTGTGTGTGTGTGTGTGTGTGTGTGTGTGTGTGTGTGTGTGTGTGTGTGTGTGTGTGTGTGTGTGTGTGTGTGTGTGTGTGTGTGTGTGTGTGTGTGTGTGTGTGTGTGTGTGTGTGTGTGTGTGTGTGTGTGTGTGTGTGTGTGTGTGTGTGTGTGTGTGTGTGTGTGTGTGTGTGTGTGTGTGTGTGTGTGTGTGTGTGTGTGTGTGTGTGTGTGTGTGTGTGTGTGTGTGTGTGTGTGTGTGTGTGTGTGTGTGTGTGTGTGTGTGTGTGTGTGTGTGTGTGTGTGTGTGTGTGTGTGTGTGTGTGTGTGTGTGTGTGTGTGTGTGTGTGTGTGTGTGTGTGTGTGTGTGTGTGTGTGTGTGTGTGTGTGTGTGTGTGTGTGTGTGTGTGTGTGTGTGTGTGTGTGTGTGTGTGTGTGTGTGTGTGTGTGTGTGTGTGTGTGTGTGTGTGTGTGTGTGTGTGTGTGTGTGTGTGTGTGTGTGTGTGTGTGTGTGTGTGTGTGTGTGTGTGTGTGTGTGTGTGTGTGTGTGTGTGTGTGTGTGTGTGTGTGTGTGTGTGTGTGTGTGTGTGTGTGTGTGTGTGTGTGTGTGTGTGTGTGTGTGTGTGTGTGTGTGTGTGTGTGTGTGTGTGTGTGTGTGTGTGTGTGTGTGTGTGTGTGTGTGTGTGTGTGTGTGTGTGTGTGTGTGTGTGTGTGTGTGTGTGTGTGTGTGTGTGTGTGTGTGTGTGTGTGTGTGTGTGTGTGTGTGTGTGTGTGTGTGTGTGTGTGTGTGTGTGTGTGTGTGTGTGTGTGTGTGTGTGTGTGTGTGTGTGTGTGTGTGTGTGTGTGTGTGTGTGTGTGTGTGTGTGTGTGTGTGTGTGTGTGTGTGTGTGTGTGTGTGTGTGTGTGTGTGTGTGTGTGTGTGTGTGTGTGTGTGTGTGTGTGTGTGTGTGTGTGTGTGTGTGTGTGTGTGTGTGTGTGTGTGTGTGTGTGTGTGTGTGTGTGTGTGTGTGTGTGTGTGTGTGTGTGTGTGTGTGTGTGTGTGTGTGTGTGTGTGTGTGTGTGTGTGTGTGTGTCTGTGTGTGTGTGTGTGTGTCTTTGTGTCTGTGTGTGTGTGTGTGTGTGTGTGTGTCTGTTTGTTTGTTTTTGTGTGTGTGTGTGTGTCTTTGTTTCTGTGTGTGTTAGTGTGTGTGTGTGTGTGTGTGTTTGTGTGTTTGTGTTTGTGTGTGTGTCTCTGTGTGTGTGTGTGTGTGTGTGTGTACTCCTCGACGGAAAAATCCCTCCTCTTTAAGGATTTATTTTCTAGACAATTCAATCCTGGTGAAAATTTACCCCGGATAATTACCCTTAATATCTTCACGCGTAAACTTGAGTCGGCAATGAGAAAGCAAGACACAAGTGTGACATTTCTCCTGAAAAATTCATCCCCTGGAAACTTCCCTGCTCGTGGAAAGTATCCCCGTGAAAAATCCCACCAGCAAAAAAATCCCCCCCCGCGAAAAAGCTAAGCATAGGCCTACTTCCCAATAGCAAATACTGTACGCAAACAATGGAGAAATTTTGTAACTTAAAGATCTTTACCCAGGGGCTGTGGGAGGAACATGACATCCCCAAAGGCATAGTTGTTTGGCCTTTCAACTATGCTGAAAAAAAGTGACTATCTTAAAATTTTGATCGGATGATTTTGAGAAACAAGGGGCATGGGAGGAGGCCTAGTTGCCCTCCAATTTTTAGTCACTTAAAAAGGGCACTAGAACTTTTAATTTTCGTTCAAATGAGCCCTCTCATGATATTCTAGGACCACTGGGTTAGTGTGATTACCCTTGGGAAAAACAAAAAAATAAACACGCATCAGTGATAGTTCTTCTGGCAAAAAATGAGAAATCCCACATTTTTTTCAGATAAGCAATTTAAACGTCTGCAATAGGGTTCTCTGATATGATGAAACTGATACTGTGATTTTCATTAAGATTCTATGACTTTTAGGGGGTGTTATCCCCTTTCCTCAAAAATCAGGCTGATCTTCTCAGACTCGTAACCTTAAATCGATAAGATTAAACTTAATTAAACTTTATTTGAAACCAGCACAAAACCCCAATTCTTTTGATATATCTATTGGTATCAAAATTCTGTTTTATAGAGTTTCGGTTACTATTGAGTCGGGTCGCTCCTTACTTACAGTTCGTTACCACGAACTGTTTGACGATTTCTCTGTCACCATTTCTATATGGATGAACTACGATGCTATCTAATCTATTCTATTGATTTTTCCTGAGAACCGATATTAGCAATCGATATCCTTGATTATAGATATCGTCAGGTTTCTTGGGCACCAAAATTGCTAAGCAACTGCCCTTGCTTTAAATAATAATAAAAAACTTGACCTGAGAATAGAAATCGATTTTAGTTTTAATGCTCCCATAACGTTAAAAAATAAGAAAAAAAAAAGAAATCTGGGTCGTCTAAAGGTCTTAACCTCCGGGAACACTGAAAAACCTAAAAACCATTGTCCAAACGATATCAGACTTATCATCACAGAAAGAAATGCATCAAATATAGTGCCAGACTTCTGTAACAGGTCTTTGCCAACATCGCGGTGACAATTTTAGACCCTTTTCTTGGCAGAGAACCTAAAGACAACAAGGCCCTTTGGCACATCTAAAACGAGTCTTCTGATGGGAAAGACGAACGATTTGACTCAAGAAAACTCATTAATTTAGTTAAAAAGTAGCTTTTGTTCATGTAGAAATTATTCATTTCTCAAAGTGTTAATTTTGACTGGAAGAATATCTATTTAAAAAAAGACTTAAACTTATCTCCATATTCTCTGTGGAAAACTATATATATATATATATATATATATATATATATATATATATATATATATATATATATATATATATATATATATATATATATATATATATATATATATATATATATATATATATATATATATATATATATATATATATATATATATATATATTATATATATATATATATATATATATATATATATATATATATATATATATATATATATATATATATATATATATATATATATATATATATGTATATGTATATATATGTATATGTATATATGTATATATATATATATATATATATATGTATATATATATATATATATATATATGTATATATATATATATATATATATATATATATATATATATATATATATATATATATATATATATATATATATATATATATATATATATATATATATATATATATATATTATATATATATTATACAGTGGCGCCAATTCACGAAAATGTAGGGGGGGGCAATGATTTTTTTTTAGATTTTTTTTTAAATTAAGATGCAAAAAAAAGAACAACATTTAGCCAACATACCTAAAACAGGGGGTAGCGGCGAGGTCGCTGCTTGGCAAAATTGTTGACTAATCTATCCAAATCCAGTTTCTTTACCTCCTCTTTTTCAACGGCCATTATCATGAGATCCCTGAGTCTGTCCTTTCCCATCGTCGATCGCAGATAGTCTTTCACACGCCCTAATGCCGAGAAGAATCGTTCATTACTGGTAGTGGTCACAGGCAAAGTAGCAACTAGTTTCATCAGTTTTAGCACTGCAGAATAAGCAACAGGGAGGTCGGATAAGATTTCGATAGCTCGAAGAAGATCCATTTTTGAAATATAACTTTTTGACAGATGCAGCTTCGCAAGAGAAAGCTGGGATTCTATGGCATGGTCGTCAACACCGAAAATCTCTTGATAATGACACATAACTCTTTCCACTTTTGAAATTTCGAGAAAATTGGAACTTGAGGGGTCGAAGGCAGATAAAGCGTCGAGCAGAGGCATATTCTGCTTGAAACGTTGGTCCATCTCACTCGTGAAACGATCTATTACCTCAAAGTACAGAAGTTTACCGCAGTCTGATTTAACTGGCTGACTGATATTGCGTTTACCGGTTGTTGAGTTTGAAAGAAAGGCTTTGAGACGAATGGAAATGGCTTGACTTCTCTTGTTTCGAGCACTGGTTTTAGATTGTGGAGATTTCGATTCCTGGATATCGTTGAAAGCTAAGAATTCAGATATGTTTTTGCTTAAGTTGTTCCATTCGTTATCATTTCTCAGCTTTTGGAGTGTCTCATATGTCCCAGAAATCAGTGCAAGTGCCTTATAAATCAACAAACTTCCGGATTGAAGTTGCTGTGATAAATAATTTACAATGACTAATACTTTTTCCATTATGTGCAAAGTTGAAACAAAAGAGGCAGAGTTGATTTTGTCCAGTAGTCCTTTTGCTTCACACGCTGCCTCGCCGTTGGAACTATCAGAGACTGCGGCAAGCACAGCAGCAATACAATCAAATCTGGCCTTCACCTTCGAAATAGAGCGGACTGCGTAAAACCAGCGAGTCTGGACGGTCCTCTCTAGCTCCAAGACTTTTTGCCCGCTAATACACTGGGATTACACAAATAGCTCGTGACGAGTATTGCTGCATGATATAAATGCGTAAAGTCTTTGCACCACAGAGAAAAATTCAGAAAGTTCGCTGATATTTTTTAGGCAGTCAGTCAAAACCAAGTTCAATCTGTGGGCGTGACAGTGTACATAAACTGCATGAGGCACCTTCTCCCTAAACTTTGCTTGAACTCCGTTAAATTCCCCACTCATGACGGATGCGCCATCATAACATTGGGCAATACTCAGCATCGAATCTACACCAAGCTTTTCTATAGTTTCACAAATCGAGTTGGATAAGCTCTCGGCGTCTAATTTGTGCATGTGATAGCAGCCGATTGGTCGCTCCACTACTTTTCCATTTGATATGTACCTGAGTAGGATCGCTAATTGTTCTTTTCTAGAAACGTCTTTTGTCTCGTTGACAAGAATAGCAAAATAATTAGCTGATTTTACTTCTGAAATAATATCTTGGCGCAAGGCATTTCCTATCAGTGTAACTGCCTCATTTTGGTACTGATGACTGCAATAGTGACCATATCGGCGCTGTAACTTGGCCTTCAGCTTTTCGTCACCTTTAGACATTTCCTCCATCAATTCAACCAAATTACCCCGGTTTGCAGATGTTTCTGATTCGTCATGACCCCTCAAAGCAAGACCCTGGCGGCCAAGAAAGCAAATAGCGCGAAAAATGTACTTCATATGATCTTTATTTTCCTGAACCTCTTGAGATCTGTACTGAATTATGACATTCGCTATAGATTTCGAAGTATCAGTACTCATTATCTTAAATTCCGTCCATGCTGACATACAATGCCTATGTTTTTCAGAACCATCATGTTGCTTTAATATAGCAGAACTGTCTTTCCACTTGCAAAATCCTGACTCAATGAAAGCCCTTCTTCCAGCAGTTTCTCCAGCCCTTAGAGTCCCCATAGAAAAATGGCGGCAAGCAAAACAAAACACGGACTTCAAGTTTTTTGAGTATTCAACCCATTCATAAGTCTTATAGTAATGTGCACTGAATTTCCTTCCGTTAGAAATGGAAGCCGGATATCTCTCAAGAATAGGTTGAGCTGGTTTGTCGTGACGCGTCCTAGAGATATCTGAGAGAGTTTCTTGACTGCTACTGGAACCCGCAAGGGGTTCAGCGATGCAGACCAAACTTTCATGTTGATCGGAGCCATTTATTGTTCCGCTTGTTTCCGAAATTCTGTCACAGGTGGGGAAATTTATCTCAACTAACCCGAGACTTTGGGCGCTGACACTATTGCCAGTTTCTTGCACTAAAGTTTCTTCATTTTTCTTCCGCATTTTCACCGAAAAAATGTCCAAAGTTTGTTGTCGCTTTTTACTCATAGTTAAACGAATAGTAGACAATGACTTCACTCAGACACTGCAAGAGAAGAACTGAAGAAACACGTAGAAACTCACTTAGAAAATCACTCCCATACTCCACAGTGAAACTACCCCGCTTAGAAACCCTATAAACCAATCACTTACATTTCCTGTTCACGACAGTCCCATACACTCCACTGAGACTAGTTATCCCATAAACTATTCAACAACGTCAAGAATCTGCTGACCAAAACCCCTTGAAACCCTAGAACACATTTCCTTTCCCAGCTACTAAAAAAGGCAATATACAAAACTCATAGTTTACAACGAATTCTTCACAAGAACAATAACAAACGGGTACTGACCACATGAAGCTTAGTTTTGAATGAACCCTACTCGGAAATAAAATAGTGTAGACACGCTCGCTCTTAGACATTTCAAAACAAGATTATATAATTAGGGCACCAGTTTGTTGGTCGTATTTATTGGACCAGTTGCTGGTTTAATATAGCACATAGCTAAAATAGAAAATAGCTGTGAAATATAAATAAGAAGGTAATTTTCAAAGTATAGGGGGGGCCATGGCCCCCCTATTGTTTTATTTGTTATTGGGAAGTACGCATACATTTTCCGGGTGGGGAGGGGAGGACGAATTTTTTGCTGGGAGAATTTTCAATGGAGAGGATAGTTTCCAGGGGGTTAAATTTTCAGAGGAAATTTTACTCTGGGTTGATTTTCCAGAATTCATACATGAAATTTCTTTATATGTCATGCTTTGTCTTTACCGATTTAGTTTTACGCGTGGATATGTCAAGTGTAATTGTCCCGGGTAAATTTTCCCCAGGATTGAATTGTCCAGAGGATGTTTCTATGGGGTGAGGATTTTTCCGTCGAGGCGGAGCCGGGTACCCTAGCGTTATTTAAAAAAAACAGAAAAAAAACAAGTTTTTCAACTGAAAGTAAGGAGCAACATTAATACTTAAAACGAACAGAAATTATTACGTTTATGAGATGGATTCCCCATCGTCAACATCTCGGTCTTTAGGCTAAACTTTAAATTGTGTCCCAATTCTTTAAAAACGACTCCTAAACACAAGGGTCGTTTAACTAGAACAATAAGTAACTGTTTTCAAAGTGCCAAAAAACTGTAGCGTGATGAGTATGGTTTTGAGGAGGGAGCAACCCCCATCTTATACGTAATAATTTTTATTCGTTTTAAGTTTTAACGTTGCTCCTTACTATCAGTTGAAAAAACTTGTTTTTTCTTTATTTAATGAAGCTTAGAGACGAACATTTTTCTGAAGGCAATGGAAAAGTATGTCAATTAAAGTAAAAGTATATAAAAATGAAAAAAGTAATTAATTTAAAAAAATTTATAAAACAATAGCCTGCTTACAAAAACTAAGATATAAACTCCTAGCATTTAGTTCAGTTGAGAAATGCCGAAGCGTTGGACGGATATATTTTTTTAACAATAACGACAGTTTTGAATTTGGTTATCAAACACGAAAATATTTAATGTCTTTAGACTCAGTGTTTATAAAAAGTAAGGCATTATCAAAGTAGTTTGTTCAAAACAAAACATTGAAACTAGGATTAAAAAAATCAAATACAAATTTTTAATTCAATATTTTTAATTTAATTTTGAATACCAAAAGCCAGTATATTTGACACCTTTATGCTTCATAACTGTAAAAAATTAAATCTTTTTCAAAGTGACAACTAGATAAATACTATCACTCCCGGAAAATAAAAAATAAAAAGTGAAACACGTATTCGTTCAGAGGGAAAATACGGAAATTCCCAGCATTCCGTTCAGGGGAAACATTTCTGATTATTTCAAAGAAACTTTGAAATGTTTCTTTGAAACATTTCAAAGTCTATATGGAATGATTTGAAATTTTTAGATTGCTACGCTCATGTCAAAATTCAAGCCTTTTGACATTGTTCTCGCAAGTTTCAAAAGTTACCCCCCTTGGCCAGCAATTGTTTTGCAGTCAAAAAGTGGTGTTAAAGGATTATGGAGATATACAGTTTTTTGCTACGGCGATCATTCTGAGCACCAAGTGTCAGAGTCTAATTTGAAATTACTTTCAGATAACCCTAGTGCTCGCAAAAGAACGGAAAAAGATGTTGGTAAAGCATTTACCGAACTAGATTCGTTTCCAGACATTTATAAATCGTCATCACCTACTTATCTAGCATTAAACCCAGCGAGCATTATTGCAGAAGACTCACTGGCACCTAGCCTAATCCTGCAAAAAATAGCTCTTACCCAGGATGAATTAAATTGGACGCAAGTAAATCTTACAGCTGAGATTTCCCGTCAAGTTAAGGCTAAACTTACAGACCCTGATGCAGCGAATCAAGCAATTGATATTATAGTAAAAAAAATTCATGATGCTATTTCCATTGATTACAACCCAAAATTCCAAGAAATAGAAAAATCACTCAAAGGACTATTTGCAATGGTTAAAAGCTTGGAAAGTAGGATTTTGTCATTGGAATCGAAAGTGGATGATTTTGAACAAGAAAAGATGTTGGACTGCTTAGTGATGAATGGAGTAAGGCAGAGGCCTGGAAATGACCTAAAGAAAGAAGTATCGGTTATCATTAAAGACAAGATGCTGGTCCCTGGTTTTGAAGTTAATAATATTGTAAATGTTTATCGATTTAGTTTGAATGACTCTAACGATCAATCTAAAGTGTCTCCAGTGATAATACGCTTCAAAAATGTTGAATTAGCTCGAGTTGTTTTCAAAGCAAAGACTAAACTAGCAAAAAGTGGAATATTTTTGTCAGAATCGCTAACAAAATAGCGTCGTGAAGTTTTAAATGCGGCAAGAGATTGCTTCGGTAAATTTAATGTATGGACTGACCGCGGGCAAATTTTGGCCAAACCACCTGGTAAATAAATTATACGAAAGATTCGATAATTCGCGGTTTGTGCTTAGTTTTTTTTTTTTTTTTTTTTTTTTTTTTTTGTGCATGTATATTTTATTATTTGATGCTATATCTAAAATCGATTGTCTTTTTTTTACTGGCAAATTAGAAACGCCCCCAGTTGTAGGACGACTTTTTGAGCTTGAAAATAAACGGTTAGATGTTTTAAGCATTATCAATAATTCTATCGGACATGTCAACTGTGATTTGATCACAGTGAACCACACAGTAATAAGTAAATATGTTTCTAGTCTGAGGGAGGCTGTCAAGCGGTATGGATATTTTTCAGTGCTCCAGTTGAATATCCAGGGTCTTTGTTCTTCAATTGACCATCTAAAACAGATTGTTTCGGATGGGCTACCTGACGTTGTTGGTTTATGCGAGACTTTTTTAGATTCTAAAAATTATATGCTTTTGGATTTGCAAGGTTATAAAATGGAACGACTGAATCGACAAAAGATGGCCAAGGGTGGTCTTGCTTTGTATTTTTCTAATAATATCCCATATTCTCTTAGAATGGATTTATCCAGAAATATTAAAGGTGTCTATGGGTCACTTTTCGTAGATATTAAATGTGAAGGTAAGGATTTAATTGTTGGTATTATTTATCAATCTCCTAGTGGCTCTATTCCATTGTTTCTACACACCCTTAATGATCTACTGGATACCATCCTAAAACAGTGGACTGAATTAATTATTATGGGAGATTTTAATATAAACTTGATTGATATAAAGTCTTCTGTATATTTGGATTTTCTGTCGTCCATGCTTGCCGCAGGTACTTTACCTTCTGTATGTATCCCATCTCGCATAACAGAGACTACGTCATCTCTTATTGACAATATTTTCTGTACGGCCACCTTGATCCAAAATTATGTTTTAGTGAGCGACATTTCCGATCATTTCCCTGTTTACTCTAGATACTGTTTTGATAAACTGACTATTGAGAGGACTTGTGAGTCTGGCAAGAGGCCTTTTAGGTTTGGTGACGTGGAATTGATGCTTCTTAGGTCAAGATTGGCAAAAATTTCTTGGGGTGGTTTTGAGAGTGATTCTGATTTTTGTAATTTATTTGATACTTTTTATGAGTCTATTAAAGACGTTGTTCTTGATGTTTGCTCTGCTTTACCTTCTAATCGAAAGTCTAAGAATGCTTTTCCTCTAAATCCTTGGATGACCTCTGGTCTCCTTTAGAGTTGTAAGAAAAAAAAGAATTCCTGGAGGGCCTTTCAGTCTACTAATCCTTCAATGAAGCTATTTGCCTTCAATGATTTAAAATTTATAGGAATATTTTGCACTTTGCTTGTCGAAAGGCCAAGTCCCAGTATTATTTGAATTATTTTTCAGACTGTGTAAAAGATATACGAAAAACATGGCAGGTTATAAATTCTGTAGTTAGGCCCTCTTTTCAATCTTCATCAGCCCCTTCTTTTTTGGATCTCGATGGCAAAATCATCGAAGGTGAACTGAATGTCCAAGATGCATTTACTTCATATTTTGCGAATATTGGTAAAACGACCGCTTCGGCTGTTGGTTCTTCTCCTTTAGGATCCAACTTCTGGTCTTATCTTGGACTACCTTGTATGAAGTCAATGTTTTTGGAACCAGCGACGGAGAATGAAATTGCTAAAATTGTTATGGGATTGAAAAATTGTTCGTCGTCTGGCCCTGATAATATTCCTACTAAAGTAATTAAGTTCATACTTCCTTCCATTATTTATCCCTTAACAAAACTTATTAACGTCTCCTTTCAGCATGGTATTTTCCCGAGTAGTCTCAAGCGTGCTCGAGTCATAATATTATATAAGGGGGGGACACGAGATGATCTAGCCAACTATCGGCCAATTTCTTTGTTGTCTGTGTTTAGCAAAATATTTGAGAAGGCGATGCTTTCTTGTCTTAATAATTTTCTTACTTCTAAAGATTTTTTTCACAATTTTCAATTTGGTTTTCGAGCACATCATTCAACTGAGCATGCTTGTGCAGTTTTACTGAATTATCTTCACTCTGCCATAGATTCCCATTTGATTCCTGCTGCTTTGTTTCTGGATGTTGGTAAAGCCTTTGATTCTTTAGCCCACAGTGTTCTTCTATTTAAACTTTCTCATTTTGGCGTAAGAGGTAGTGTGTTTGATTGGTTCAAGTCTTTCTTGTCTGGTAGAATAATTTCTGTTGATCCACTTTTTCGCTCACCATCAAATGTTGACCAGGGGGTCCCTCAAGGGTTAGCTTTAGGGCCGGCACTGTTTTTAATTTATATAAATGACCTAATTTTTGTAGTTGCAAATAAAAATCCTCTTTATTGCTGTCGTCTATGTCATCCAACAGTCTCCCTTACCCATAACTATAATTTGCATACCTCGGATTCTCTTGTTACTTTTGCCAATGATACCACCCTTATTACTTCCGGGAGAACAGAGGATGAGGTTCGTACAAAGTCAGTGGACCTCTTTGAGAGAGTTTCAATTTGGTTTGATGCTAACTCTCTTGCCTTAAATGTTTCTAAAACCAGTTTTTTAGTTTTTTCTCGTATATCCCAGGCTTGTCCTCAATTATCTGAAATTCATATATCCAAAGGCTTTATTAGTAGATCAAAGGATGGCCATGTCCGTTTCCTAGGCATCCTCCTAGATGAAAATTTATCTTTTAAACACCATATTGATTTGATTAAAATGAAGGTATGCAGAAACCTTGGTATTCTAAGAAAACTAAAACATATCTTTCCAGGGCCAATTCTAAGAATCCTATTTCATTGCTTAATTCATTCTTATGTTTCCTATTGTCCAGTCATATGGATTTCTACTTTCCCTTCTTTTCTCAAACCGCTTTCGAATACTTACGATAAAGCTTTAGATCTTATCCAAGATGTAAATCATTTGGCGACTAAACCGTTACTTAATATTGAAAAACTTTATATTCTTTCCTCTGCGACTTTCGCTATTCTTCAGTTCTATGGTGATACTCCTAGGTCCCTTAGATTTACGTCTTCTTTTGTATCTGATCGGTCAAATTATCAACTCCGTAGTTCTCTAAATATCCAAATTCCCCATACACCAACAATAAGATCCGATTTTAATCCTCTTGTTGCGTGTCATTTGATATGGAACACCCTTCCCGATTCGGCTCGAGAATGCCACTCGTTTGGCACCTTAAAAAGACTAGTAAAAAAATATTTGTTTTCATGTGATTAATTTTCTTTACTTTTGCCTGCTGCCAAAAGTTTTATTTCATTTAATTTTTTTTTTTTATTATTTTTTTTATATATATATAGATGTTGTGATTCACTGTAGTTTGATAAAGCTTATTTAGTGAACTCTCCTTTTTTTATAGATGTTGTGATTCACTGTAGTTTGATAAAGCTTATTTAGTGAACTCTCCTTTTTTTTTCTTTTTTTTTTTTTTTTTTTTTTTTTTTATTAAGCAAATGCTTTAAATGTTAAAAGTTAAAATGCTTATGTTTATATGTTTAAATATTAACGTTATGTTTATATTGTTTAAATCTTAAGCGTTTAAATGTTTAATGTTTATTTGATCTTTTCATAATCCCCCTCCTACAGGC